>NC_041385.1:3836746-3843939 GCF_002162155.2 Triticum dicoccoides | reverse complement strand
TTTGGCGCCGCTTCCGTTCCCGCGCAGAAAGACCCTTTAGTCGCGGTTGGAGAGGCGGACCGCGACTAAAGGTACCCTTTAGTCGCGGTCCGCCTCTCCAACCGCGACTAAAGGTCTGTGCTAGAACTGGCGCGGTTCGGTGGGATGTTTAGTCCCACCTCGCTAGTCGAGAGGCTTCGACAGTGGTTTATAAGCGCGGCTGCGCTCACCACTTCGAGCTCCTCTCAAATGCAGGCTTACGGGCCAATTCTGTCACTATGTGCCTGTGGGCCTACTCGGCCTTCTGCGGGCCTGAATCCTGGCTCTTTAATGGGTTTCTAGTCGTATTCAGGCCGTGGTGGCCCAGTAGGTGGCATATTTTCTTTTTTTCTTCCTTTTTTCCTTTTTCCTTTTTTCTTCTGTTTTTTTCTTCTGTTTTTTTCTTATGTTTTTCTTCTGTTTGTTTTTTTCTTCTGTTTTTCCTTTTTTCTTCTGTTTTTTTCTTCTGTTTTTTTCTTCCTTTTTCCTTCTTTCTTCTTCTTCCTTTTTCCTTTTAAAATCAGAAAAATAAAACTAATTCATTTTAAAACCCCTTGAAGGTTTGACAAAAGGTCTGATACATCATTCAGTTCATCGACCAAATACAAAGTTTGGTACAATAAATTATTACACATCAATTCTTCCCTTGTGTCCCTGCTTGCTTACGATTGTGCCGTATCCATGGAGCATCCTCATCATTTAACTTAATGCTTGGGTCAATGTTCACTTTGAAGGGCGGAATTTCACCAAACATATTATAATCTTCTGACATGTCTGTCTTGTCCTCCACTCCCACGATGTTTCTTTTCCCTGAAAGAACAATGTGGCGCTTTGGATCATCGCATGATGTACTGATCGTTTTCTTATCTTTCCGTTTCCTCGGTTTGCTACTCATGTCCTTCAAATAAAAAACCTGAGCGACATCTTTGGCAAGGACGAATGGTTCGTCAAGGTAACCAAGATTGTTGAAATCCACCATTGTCATTCCGTATTGCTCGTCCACCTTTACCCCACCTCCTGTTAGCTTGAACCATTTGCACCGGAACAAAGGGACCTTAAAGGAGGGTCCATAGTCAAGTTCCCATATCTCCTCTATGTAACCATAATATGTGACCTTTTGCCCATTCTCGGTTGCTGCATCAAAGCGGACACCACTGTTTTGGTTGGTGCTCTTTTTATCTTGGACGATCGTGTAAAATGTATTCCCATTTATCTCGTACCCTTGGAAAGTCGTTATAGTCGAAGATGGTGTCTTGGCCAACATGTACAGCTGATCTACAACATCATTGTCATTCATTAAATGTTTTCTCAACCAACTGTCGAAAGTCTCCATGTGGGCCTTCCTAATCCAGGATTCAGGCTTCCCCGGGTTGTCCGAGCGTAAAATATTCTTGTGTTTCTCAAAGTACGGAGCCACCAAGCTGGAATTGGTCAGTACAGTGTGGTGTGCTTCAGTCAGAGAATGGCCGGCCATACATATCGTTGATTTCCTTCCGATCGTGCCTTTTCCACTTAGTCTCCCCTCGTGCCGCGATCGAGGAAGACCAATCGGCTTAAGGTCAGGAACAAAGTCAACACAAAACTCAATTACCTCCTCATTTCCATAGCCCTTGGCGATGCTTCCTTCTGGCCTAGCACCGTTACGAACATATTTCTTTAATACTCCCATGAACCTCTCGAAGGGGAACATATTGTGTAGAAATACAGGACCGAGAACGAAAATCTCTTCGACTAGGTGAACCAGGAGGTGCGTCATAATATTGAAGAAGGATGGCGGGAACACCAACTCGAAACTGACAAGGCATTGGATCACATCGTTCTGTAACCGTGGTAGAACTTCTGGATTGATTACCTTCTGAGAGATTGCATTGAGGAATGCACATAGCTTCACAATGGCTACTCGAACATTTTCCGGCAGGAGCCCCCTCAAAGCAATCGGAAGCAATTGCGTCATAATCACGTGGCAGTCGTGAGACTTCAGGTTTTGGAACTTTTTCTCCGCCATGTTTATTATTCCCTTTATATTGGACGAGAATCCAGACGGGACCTTCATACTGCTCAGGCATTCAAAAAAGATGACCTTCTCTTCTTTGGTCAGAGCGTAGCTGGCACGACCTTGAAACCATTCCGGATGCCGGTCATCAGGGTCTTTCAAACGTTGCTGGTCCTGCCGTGCTTCCTTTGTATCATTTGTCTTCCCATACACGCCCAAGAAGCTTAGGAGGTTCACGCAAATATTCTTCGTAACGTGCATCATGTCGATTGCAGAGCGGACATCTAGGACTTTCCAATATTCTAGCTCCCGGAATATAGATTTCTTCTTCCACATGGCTGCGTGCCCGTCAGCTCCCTTCGGAACTGATTGTCCGCCAGGACCCTTTCCAAAGATGACTTTCAAATCCTTGACCATATCAAATACCTCAGCACCAGTGCGTTCCGCAGGTTTCGGCCGGTGATCTGCCTTGCCGTTGTAATGCTTGCCCTTCTTTCTTACTGGATGAATTTTCGGAAGAAATCGACGATGCCCAAGGTACACGTTCTTCTTACAATTTGGCAAATGTACACTTTCAGTCTCATGTAAGCAGTGCGTGCATGCATTGTATCCCTTATTTGACAGTCCCGAAAGGTTACTAAGAGCAGGCCAATCGTTGATGGTTACGAAAAGCAACGCTCGTAGGTCAAATTCCTCTTGTTTGTGCTCATCCCACACACGGACACCACCCCACAGCTGTAAAAGTTCATCAACTAATGGCCTTAGGTACACATCGATGTCGTTGCCGGGTTGCTTCGGACCTTGGATGAGCACTGGCATCATAATGAACTTCCGCTTCATGCACAACCAAGGAGGAAGGTTGTAGATGCATAGAGTCACGGGCCAGGTGCTATGGCTGGATCTCTGCTCGCCAAAAGGATTCATGCCATCCGTACTTAGAGCAAATCTTATGTTCCTTGCGTCAGCTGCAAAATCTTTGAACCATCTGTCGATCTTTCTCCATTGCGTTCCATCTGCGGTGTGTCTCAACTCCCCGTCCGACTTACGGTCCTCTTTGTGCCATCGCAACAACTTGGCATGCTCTTTGTTCCTGAACAGACGTTTCAACCGTGGTATTATAGGAGCATACCACATCACCTTGGCGGGAACCCTCTTCCTGGGTTTCTGTCCCTCAACATCGTCACCAGGGTCATCGCCTCTGATCTTATAACGCAATGCAGTGCATACCGGGCATTCATTCAAATTCTCGTATTCACCGCGGTAGAGGATGCAGTCGTTGATGCATGCATGTATCTTCAGAACCTCTAAACCTAGAGGGCAGACAACCTTCTTTGCTTCGTACGTACTGGCGGGCAACTCGTTATCCTTTGGAAACATATTCTTCAACATTTTCAGCAAGTTTTCAAATGCCGAGTCAGCTACACCTGCCTCTGCCTTCCATTTCAGCAAATCCAGTGTGCAGCCCAGCTTTTTCAGACCATCATCGCATCCGGGGTACAGCGCCTTTCTGTGATCCTCTAACATGCGATCCAAATTCTCCCTCTCCTTTTCAGTTTCGCAGCGTCTCCGTGCATCAGCAATGGTCCGACCACGATCATCAACGGGATCATCACGTGCCTCTTCTTCACCTTCCCCTTCACCTTCAGCATCCTCCATGAAAGTATCACCGAAATGAGCAAGATAGCTTTCATCGATGAAATCATCCCCTTCTTCATCTTCTTCCATTATAACCCCTCTTTCTCCATGCTTGGTCCAACAATTATAGCTTGGCATGAAACCGTGCCGAAGCAGATGCATGTGAACATCTCTTGAGGAAGAGTAACCCTTCTGATTCTTACAGATAACACATGGACAGATAACAAAACCCCCCTGCTTGTTCGCATTAGCCACTACAAGGAAATCTTTCAAACCCGTAGTGAACTCGCCGGAGAGTCGGTTACCGTACATCCATTGCCGATTCATCTGCATTATTATAATATAAAATATATAATTAACCATCATGCATTTGTTAAACTAACTAGCTACAAACAATATAAATTAAACAATGAACTGCACACATGCATATTTTATCAATGACACACATGCATGAAAGGTTCAGGTTGCTAACCGCGATCGAGGAGGAAAAAATAAATGAGGAACCTCAAGTGTGGCTCCAACACTTCATATCATGTTTGTTTCACCCTCTTAGGGCATTTCATCAAACACCTTGTGTGCATAAGAGGAACCAAAAGCAAACCTACACCCCCTTGTGAAGCTTGTGAAGAGAAGTGGCACCAAATGGCTAAGTGAGCGTGCTGAACTGGTATATATAGGGGAGGAGCTTTAGTCGCGGTTGGCCTGGCCAACCGCGACTAAAGGCCTTTGCGCACCTTTAGTCGCGGTTGGCCTGGCCAACCGCGACTAAAGCCCCTCACGTGCACCAGCTGGCCACCGAGCGCCCTGGGCCCAGGCCTTTGGTCGCGGTTCGTCTGCCGAACCGCGACTAAAGACTTCATTAGTCGCGGTTTCTACAGTTTCGCGACTAATGGGGCTGGACGGAAGCCTCTTTTTCTACCAGTGTAACCCCATGCACTAACTACCTATAGCTAGCTAATCCCCAGCTACATGCACACTACTAACAACCTGGATGTGGCCAGCTTTGTAGCAATGTTCGAAATAGCGGGCTATGCCATTTAGCGGCGGAAGCTATGAAAAGTTAAAGCGAAGCTAAGCCCATTTTGTGTTTTTCATAAATCATGAAGAATTGAAAAAATAAGTATAAAAAAGGCATCATATATAATACTCCCTCCGTCCGAAAATACTTGTCATGGAAATGGATGTATCTAGATGTATTTTAGTTCTAGATACATCAATTTTCATCGATTTTGATGACAAGTAGTTCCGGACGGAGGGAGTATATCACATATACTTAAAATATACATGTGTTGGTACATCAAAATCCAAGGACCAATCAGGTGTCCTAATTAAATAACCAAGCTTCGTATCAATGCATCACATATATAGAAAGAAGAACAAAAAACAATGCAGAAAGTTGGTTTTGGTATAGCGGCTTAGTGAGCTAATTGACTCCGAATTTAGCGCTATAGCAGAAAATAGCAGGCTATTAGTGTCATTTTTAATTTGATGTTAAAGTGCATAGCTTTAGCAGGAGAGCTCTGAAAGGCTATAGCGGGGCTAGGCCATTTAAAACCTTGCTTTGTAGCCTGCTGCACGGAGACTCGGCCGGCTCACTACATGCAGCGCCCAAACGACTGCATGTCCGCGTGGCTCGAAGACCCCACTCGCCACGGCCCCGGACGCGGCCACACACGGGCGTCCATACTCGACCAACACACGCAGATGTTGATCACCACCGTTACGTGGCCTACTCCTAACAATGATCGGTATCATCCATGGAATCCATGGCTGGTCTTAATTGTCTAGCTTACTTCTCGATTGACTACAATCATTGTGCGACACTGACCTGTCGACGAAGAGCTTGCGTTGCGACGGCGAAGGGCAGTCTAGCACGCGCAGATCCACCTTCTCCATGAATATAATTAGTGGTGCGTAAACAACAGCGAGCGGGCTAGAAATTTGCTTCGACCAAGCATATGAATATATGTTCCCGTTCCTTCTAACAATCTCATTTTTTTCCATCTAACTTAATACGGATTGTCTATTTGTCAGGTACCTGTTTTTTCATTTTGTGTCAGTCACTTCCATCGGAACCTCGTTCTCGAAAAAAAAAAAATCTTCGATCCGAACCTAAATTTTCTCCCAACAACTGAAAGCATATCACACACTGTTCATCTTTTTTTCATACAATACAGAAATTCAACCGGGTTCACTATTTTTTATTCAAAACAGAGACAAAAGATTTGTCTCATCTATTAATTAAGCAGAAGAGAGTTGTCCACTTAATTAGCGAAAAACCGGGTAAAAACCGTCACAAACCGCTGAGCGGCTGCCCCACAATACCCCACACAACACCTCACATAGAGGGCTTCGCCAAGATCGCACATCTACGTCATCATCATCACTTCTCCCCAACAGGTGTCATCGCCCTCCCTAATCTTCGAGCAAGCGACTCTGACCTCGCCGAAGAAGAACATCAACCCAACCTTCACCGTAGAGGCTATGTGGAAACACAAGAAGGAATGTCCCAAACTCAGCCACCCATGCCGAGGACAGCACAACTCCAACTCTGAAGAATAGTTCCAAAGGAGAACTATGCAAGGCTGGCGCCCTAAAAGATCACCCAACGGACCATCTGTTGCGTATCATTGTCCACACAGGGGCCCCGACGCTGCAGCTCCAACTTCACCGCAACAAAACGAGCTGAGGTAATCCCATGACCACGTCGAAGAAGAGCCGACTACCGCAACCATTGCCATGTCTCCGACATCATGCACTCCATCATCGTTACCACAGAAGACCCACGCCAACACCTCTTCTATCGGTCCCGCTTGCCAATGCCTAGCTCCAAAGATGAAGCCCTAGAGAGGGGATACGGTGCCAAAGCACCATCATTGTTCGACCACACGGATCTAGAGTTTCCTCCGAAGTTGTCCGGATTGGGGCTGAGAGTACCTTGACGATGCCCACAGGAAGGACACAACGCTCGAAAGCGTCGCGATCGCCGGCTCCGGAAAGTCTGGAGACAAGCTTTCGCCCGGATCAACCTCTTGAGCTCCACACAGAACGCATCAACAAGTGCACCATCAAGCCACCATGACCAAATCCGCCTGGATCTGACCAACTTATCGTCAGGCCACCGTGCTGGCCACACCATCTGCCACTAACAATGCAACCTGGTCACTAGGAGGTGGCACCTAGGCCAATGAACTTGTCATGTCGTCGGTTTTGGCATTTCTAGTTCCAACACAAGCGACATTTTACCCTTTAGAATGTCCTCCATCGAGTATATGTTATTTGAATAAAGCAACTGCCAGTAGCTCCCAAGAAACTCAACGGAGATTTCATGAGAAGGTATTTTCTTATCATGCATAGCGTCATTCCGTAATTGCCATATACGTCAAATTAACAAGACTATTAAGCTCCTTGTTTCCTGGTGACGGTCGTCGAGGATATAAAGTAACCAGTCCCATGGCGGCGATGTCAGCTCGATGATGCGGGCTTACCGGCTATGCGGCCATGACAACTCATCCTTCACGTGGCGTCTGATTTGGATGATGCAATT
>NC_041385.1:3831488-3836563 GCF_002162155.2 Triticum dicoccoides | reverse complement strand
GGCCTTGATGTGCGCCTACACACGATGGAGGGGTCCCAAGGGCGATGCCAGACCACGTCCTTGAACGACCGCTCGAGGAGGAGTTACATGTGTGACTGGTACCCCTTGGTAGTCACCACCTCTGGGAGCAGGCGCGACTGCGGTTCTTGCTTCTCCTCGTTCGTGGAGGAGAAGATAATCTCCTACTTCCCGAAGGGGGTCGAATGCCATGAAGAAGGATGGCCCTGGTGAGCGACGATGGCGGCGCCACGTTCTGCATCTAGTAGGAGATTCAGAGCCGCCACCTACAGCCCGGAGAACCATGAATTCAGCATCATTGATGGCTCCAAGTGGAGATAGAGAGAAACAGATTGGTGGTGAGTGCAAAGGAGAGTATGTAAGGAGTGGTGTGGATGGTGTCAGAGCCGTACTGAAATAGCCACATCCAGGCGAATGGGCGGGCCACCGGCTTCAATGCGGCGCACCGGCGGCAGTAGGCTTATCGGTCATAGTGTCGACATTGAAATTCGCCGCCCGCTCGTCTGGTAACATCGCTCTAACTGACATTCATGCCGTGGAGTCGTTTTCGCTCTAGAGCGTGTTGACCGACATGAATGTGGCGTCTGATTTGGATGCTGCAATTGTGTCGGGGGGAGGCTCAGCCTTGATGTGTGCCTAGACATGGTGGAGGGTGGCAAGGGCGATGCCAGACCACGTCCTTGAACGACCGCTCGAGGAGGAGTTCCAGGTAGCTGGTACCCCTTGTCAGTCACCACCGCCTCCGCGAGCTCTGAGTGGAGACGGAGAGAAGCAGATTGGTGGTGAGTGGAGAGGAGAGTATGTGAGGAGTGGTGTGGATGGTGTCGGAGCTGTACTGAAATAGCCGCATCCAGGCGAATGGGCGGGCTGCCGGCTTCAATGCGGCGCACCGGCGGGAGTAAGCTTCTCGGTCGTCGCGTCGACATTGAAGTGTGCCGCCCGCTCGTCTGGTCACATCTTTGACTGACATCCATGCCGTGGACACATTTTCGCTCTGGAGCGTGTTGACCGACATGAATGTGTGACAACCGCTTCACGCGAAGAGGGTTTTGGGTGAGATATGTTGTTAGGCGCGTATGTGGTAGACTCGCGCACCCCCTGGTTGCGGATTTGGAACACGCGGAAGCGTCTGTGGACCGATGGTGAACCATATTGGACGGCTCGCATCGTTGGTCCAGATGTTGCAGATGTGTTTAGGGTATGCGTTGTAGATGTCCTTAGAGTCAATTACACCACTAGTGCTTAAACTTGACGAAAAAAATCGCTTTAGTGCTAAAACTTGTGGCATACATTGAACAAGTGCCAGAACTTGGCTCGGACATTCGTATACGGTGCAAATCCTGCTCATGTACGCCCATGGTGCTGACATGGCACTGTACACCGCCAGGGTTCAAACTTGTGTACTCAGCGTTACAAGCGAGCGCCAATAGCCAACCAGCCGAGTAAATTTCAACAACTAAGGGCATGTACAATGGTTGATAAAATAGTCTTATCTTAAGTCTTGCATGTAATTTAGAGATGATAAAAAAATTTGTCTACAATGAATCATCTCTTAGTCTTATCTTCAATAATTAGTTATTCCTAAAAACGTGGTGAGACATATTGTTCTAAGAGATCATCTTTTATGGGTTCTCTCTCCTCCACCTCATCATTTATCCTACGTGGCAGTCCTAAGAAAACACCATTGTACATGCCCTAAGAGGATGCATATTCTTCTTATCCTTTTAGAACCAAACGGGCTACTTTTATTGCCGCCCATTTTGCACTGTTGTTTTCCTATAGAAATTTGTAAAACATATCTAAATTATGATCGTGTGTTACAAATACTATATACGTAAATAAAACATATAACATAATAGTATGTTATATTTAAAAATTATTCAGTCACAGATGAAATATCCATATAATTAAATTATGAATTAAAAAACTTTAACAATTTACATGTTTAACAAAAATATTAAAGTAATTTTCATTTTTCTATGTATCTAAATACATTACCATATGAGTTTAAAAATGTTCACTCTTTTAATAAAATAATCATGTAGCGTTCCAAAGTGTTCAACCTTTAAGAATTTTTTATGTTGCTTTAAAAAGTGTTCACATGTTTTTTATAAAGTTAATGTGTTTTTGTAAAGAAAAATATTTTGTTTAGTGAAAAATAAATATGAGCCTAGTGTGTGCACTAATTCTGGATCGTCAACTGAACAATATTTAAATTTTGTTACCGTTTTTATAATTCATATTTTTAAAGTTAAATGAATTGTTTTCAAATAATATGTGATTATTTTAATTTATGCTAGTTCCTTCTTCTTTGGATTACAATTTCAATGTATGCTGTTCGGTTGAAAGGATATAAAATATATGTATGAACTTATATTAAAACATCAAAAGTTATTGGTCATGTAGCTCTCAGAAAACGAGTTATTTGTCTTGTTGGGTAGCCACCCGCACTGGGAAAGTTTTGTTGCTGGTTCGAACGCCCTCTACTTCCTTTTCCTTTGGATTAAAATTATAATAAATATATGTTATTTTAGTTAATGAATATGAACGCTGTGCGTCCAATTATGATAACTAAAGTCGCCTAGTTGACTAGACATGAATGCATGTAAGGCCAATGTTGCTGGTTCAAACAGGAGAGCGTAGTATTTTTTTATTGTTAATATTATATATGCTCTTTGGCTGATAGGTGGGACCCAGCCAATGCCACACAGGCAACTACTAATAATTTCTCCTACTAGCTGACAGAAGTGACTCAATAACTGCCGCGTGGGCAGAGTATAGATATACAAAGCCATGTTAGCGCTGTGGGCATATACGAGCGAGATTTGCACCGTATATGCATGCCCCAGCCAAGTTCTAGCACCCGTTCAATGTATGCCACAAGTTTTAGCACTAAAGTAATTTTTTATGTCAAGTTTAAGCATCGGTGGTGTAATTGACTCATGTCCTTATAATCAACTGAAATGCTCAAGTTTAAAGAACCATCGAGTATAATAAAAGGAAAAAAAATGCAAGCACTTCATGTCAGAGTGGGTAGTATGTGATGTTGCAAGCTACAACATGCACGATTCAAAGAAGCCTAATTTCTTTTTGAATTGTTTGGATTACTTATCACATGTATACAAGCACATCGGAAAAATAGAATATAAACAACTAAGCTTTGCTTTCCTCAGGCGATGTGGTGCTAAATCTTCCTCCTTCCATGTACGACCGCGGAAAAGCGACTGGGACATCGGAATCGTGAGCCTGGAGACGAGTACAGCGATCTAGGATTTGTTAGCCCAACAGGCCCACTTTGGAAAATCAGACTGTTCCAACGTTAAAAAAGAAAGAAAAAGTTAAGCCCAAAACAAAACAAAACAGTAGAAATCTGACTATTTTTTAGGGAAAGTGTAGAAATCTCAAAATTAAGAGTAAAAACATGCCCGGTGAGTAGAGGTAATAAAATACGGTAGGCTATGTAGTTTACGAGCAATTAGCAAAAAAATTAACGTATGACCACGACCAGTCGCTAAACTCGGCATCATTATTAATTTTTTACATACATTATTCAACGTTCTAGTCCATCCATGCAATGACCCAGCCCAGTGTGGTGTGAGACTTCGCAAACGCCGCTAGACGCGCTGCCTCCCTCTCCTCCGCCGGCACGATGCACCACGACGACGAGCCGCTGCGGCCACAACCGATGTGTTGGAGGAGGCACCCGCCGCCTTCGCTCGCCATCTCCTTCAAGGCATACCGCGCCAAACGTGGCGCATCAGCGATGTAGGCTCATCGATGCGGGCGTATTGGCTGTGTGGGAGCGATGCCGACTCCTCCTTCATACATTTGCCGATTTGGACGCCGCGGTTGCATCGGGGGAGGCTTGGTCTTGATGCGTCGAAGAGGCAGCACCACTGTGTCCGTCTTGATGGGCTGGAGCGACGACGAGGGCGACGCTGGACCACGATCCTTGAGCGGCCTCTTGAAGAGAGGATGATATACTCCTTCCGGGAGAAGCGAAAAGCCGTGCAGGGTGATTGCTTCGGAGATCGAAGGCGGCGGCGCCACGATCCAAATTCGGAAGGAGATCTGGAGCCAATAAATAGGGCGACAATATGTCAGACATCTAAAAAACCTTTTCCTTTATATCTGCAATGCAGCCGTCCAGTCTTCAGCACGGGCATTGTTCTTCTATGTGGTAGAAATCAACCGAGCTGAATAAAATTCCAGTCACTTGGGTAATGCCAAACATAGATTCTCATAAGTTATTCTACCCCAAAACAAGATGTCAAACTAAGTAGTAGCCGTGAATAAATAGGTCGGCAGAACAAAGCAAGCACACCATTGGTGCATTAATCATTTCGTAATACTCCCTCCGTCTAAGTGTGTAAGTCATCTTACGAAAATCAAATAATCCCAAAACACTTAGGCGCGGTGCATTAAATTCTACCTCGTTTCTTGTTTCTTGACATATCAACCAATAAGAGATGTGGGGTGTGCATGCTTTTAATGACTTGAGACTACCAGACATGACATGCAGTGGTTAGTTCATTGCATGCAATGCTATTAATTAGCAAATGAACATTAAGTTCTCTCGTTTTCTCCTCCTCCTTGGTCACGGTGCACAACCTAAGATGACTTACTCACATAGACGGAGGGAGTAGTAAAATACTAACTTTTATTGTGTGGATAAAATACTATGTTGATTCGTGCTGATTAATGTTCCCGTTCTGATCATGCGGGAGACAGAAATCAGGGGTTGTATATATGTTGGTAACATGCCACTATTACTTTGACAAACCGTCACTAGTGGAAAACAGGGCTTTGGTCACAGCTTCATGTACACATTAGTCCCGGCTGCATCATGAACCGGAACTAATGTGAGAATTAGTCCCGGTTCGAGCGGCTAAGGCGTCGGGAAGGCATTAGTTCCGGTTCGAGTGGCTAAGGCGTCGGGAAGGCATTAGTCCCGGTTCAAATGGGACCTTTAGTCTCGGTTTGAGACACGAACCGGGACTAAAGGGTGTGATGCCCTTTAGTCCCGGTTCGTGTCTCAAACCGGGACTAAAGGCCAA
>NC_041385.1:3827382-3831259 GCF_002162155.2 Triticum dicoccoides | reverse complement strand
TTTTTCAGTTTTGTAGAAAACAAAAGAAAATGATAAAAATTTCAAAAATTAAAATCCTTTGAGATGTAGTTATGTTACTACATCTAGTAGTTAGGAAAATTTAAAAAACTTAAATTTGGACATGTTTTGCAAAAAAGTGTTATGAAAAAGTAAAACGACCATATCTTTTGCATACGATGTCGAAAAAAGCATAATATATCAAAAAATCAGCACGAAATTCCGCATCCGATTTTGACCGCCGTAGGCCTGTTTGCAACTTTTTAGAATCCTCAAATTCTAAAAGAAAAAAAATATGCTCAAATTTCAGTTTTTTTGAATTTTGGTCAAACTATGGTCAAACTACTTATTCAAGAAACATTAGTGTTACTAAATAATTATTCAAGAATATTAGTGTTACTAAATAATTATTTCAGTATTTTTTTTAAATTTTTGGTCAAATCTGGTCAAATCTAGTCAAACTGTGGTCAAACTACCTATTCAAGAAACATTAGTGTTACTAAATAATTATTGGTTTTAAGAATAATAGTTTCAAACTCAAACGATGTAATAATGTGACTTCATGCTCGACTTTATCTCCTAAGGGTTAATAGGATTGACAGTTTAGTATTGTCAGGAAAACAACAAGTGCAGACTTGGAAACAAGTGGGAATAGAACTCGAAAGTTAAACATGCTCAGGCTGGAGTAGTGAGAGGATGGGTGACCGACCGGAAAGTTAGGCGATTTGGAATGAAGAGGGGTGATTAGAGATTAGAGATTAAATTGAGTAGTGATGAGGGGTGATTAGAGATAAAATATAAATAAGTCAGAAATTTGAAAATCGAGAAAAAAATTCAAAAAAATAAATTCAAAAAAATTCCTTTAGTCCGGGACTAAAGGTCGAACTCCAGACAGCGGCCACGTGGAGAGACTTTAGTCCCGGTTCATAACACAACTGAGACTAAAGGGGGGGGGGGGGGGGGGTTTTAGTACCGACCCTTTAGTCCCGGTTCTGGAACCGGGACAAATGTGCCTTATGAACCGAGACAAATGGGCCTTTTGCTACTAGTGCGTAAAACCTAAACACTATGAAGTGGTAACGCTTCAATGCATGCCACAGGTTTATCCAACCAATTCAACTAAGAAAAACACAATTTGGTCAAATTTTGCTAGCCCTGCTGCCTAATTGTGAAATGCAACACAAAATGCAGGACCAACAATCGCAACATACTTGGGAGACTTGGGGCGGAGGCAGATAGCATAGGCCAGCAATGGTGCACGACACCGTCCTGGCGCCGTCTACTTGGTCAGGCGATTGCGGACTTAGGCATGTTTGGAATCAAAGCTAGAGCCTAAATGGGAAGACGAAGCGCTTTCAACACTTGCAATGCCGCACACACGCGCGTTTGTGTGTGTAGTGAAGGCGGGAGTTGGAAATGCCATTGCCGTCATTGAGGGCGATCGACATGACTAGGGCTCGGCTAAAAGGACATACGCCCTCACTTGCCTCTGGGGACTACAATGCCCAGACATGGAGCCTAGGTGAGCATAGAATAGTAGGCGTTTCTGCCAAACGCTCTGCTCCAAGCTGGATTCGGTTCTTCGGTTAACCAAGCCTGAATACGGAACCGACCAAAAATTATCCCTCTTTATACATGGTGTATATAAATAGGGCGACAATATGTCAGACATCTTAAATACTTTTCCTTTATGTGTGCAAAGCAGCCGTCCCAGTCTTCAGCATGGGCGTTGTTCTTCTATGTGGTAGAAATCAACTGAGCTGAATAAAATTCCAGTCACCTGTGTAATTCCAAACATAGAATTATCATAAGTTATTCGACCCCAAAACAAGATGTCAAACTAAATACTAACCGTGAATAAATAGGTCGGTTGAGCAAAAAAGAACATGCAAGCACACCATGTTGGAGTGTGGCTATGTGATGTGATGTTGTAAGCAGATCACCGCGACATGCGCGATTCAAACTATCCATGTTAGTTTTCTTCAAGTTTGAATCGCATACCACGTTGTGCCACATGGTGATAACCCCGTCACTGAATCAGGATATAAGCAGGTCCCTTTTGCTTTGCTTAGATGATGTGGTACTAAAAGATAGCATGCGTGCACGTTTTTTTTTTCATTTTCCCTTTTTGATTTGAGAACAACATGCATGTATGTCTACTGGAATGTAACTAGGAACCTTGTGCCTGTAGGTGGGTATACAATTGGGCCCTTCATTTCTGTAAAAGTAATAGCCCTTCGTTAGCCTAACAGGCCCACAGTGAAACATAAGAATTACTCTTTTTTAGAAGTAAAACAAATGTTTTCCAAAAAAAAGAAGAGAAACAAACTTGTCTCAAAAAAGAAAGAAAGAAGAAAAACAAATTCCATAGTGAGGGTTTTCGAGGGTTTACATATCCTTCGGGAATCTACCGCCAAAGTCCACCAAATCCTGTCGTTCTTCCAGGGTTTCTCGGCGGGGCAGGAGTCTAGGCTTGATAGAGGTGCTCTCGTGTCTGCTGCATGGCTGAACCTCCTCTAGTCGATGTAGGCGGGGGTGCTGGAGCAAAGAGAGATGAGATCTCGAAGGGCCTAGGAGAACAGGTTGATACGGGTGAAAATCCAGGGCATAATCCGGCGGTAGTGGAATATGAAAGAATAGGGGTGCAACAATGATGAAGATCACTTTGAGGGATAGAGGGAGTATGAGTGGGGATCTGAACCAAGCGTAGAAGATCGATTTGAGGGCTTAATCTTTACAGGGAGGAGCAGATTGATCTCCACTTTTCCGAAGAACTCGAGGACATGATTAAGGAGGTGAGGTGGTTAGTCATGAAGCCATGTCTAGTACGTTGTGGCCGGCATAGTCGACGGCTCAAAAGCTAACCTTCTTGAGGATGGGTCCAAATCTTTTCATAGTTCAGTTCAGCTGCTTGGCCAACCGAAAGAGAGTCATCGATGATGTTGTAACATAGTTTGTCATGCAGTTGTGGTCATCCAATAATATGATGGCTTTACCACTCTCAGTGACTAAATTGGACAAAAAATGCGCAAGTTAAAAGAAGACTCGCGCAAGAAAAAGGAAAAAAATGCATGCACGTTTTAAAAAAGCCTATTTTCTTTTAGAATTGTTTGGATTGCTTACCACGTGTGTCACGTGATGACAATCATGTGTGGAAAGCAGAATATAAACAGCTCGGGTTTGCGTTGCTCCGGCGATGTGGTGCTAAACTTCCTCCATCATGTACATCGATGGAAAACTAAGCATGTAATATTCGAATCAGGAGACTGCAGATTTTATTTTATTTGAAGCTGTACAGCGATCTAGGCTTTCGTTAGCCCAACAGGCCCACAGAGGAAAATCATGCTGCTACAACGTTCAGAGAAAAGAAGAAAACAAATCAGGCCCAAAAGAAAAGCAAACAGTAGAAATCTCACTATTACGACAATTAAGAGTAGAAAATTACTGTATTAATTAATCACTGGGTCCAACACATGCAGCCCACTTTACATCCATTTTTTGGTGGTCGTTGCAACATGCATGTACGTGTATATGTATGTACATGCATTCGTTCCTTATACATGGTCCCGGCGAGAGCCGGGTAGTGTATAGTATGTGCGTCAGGGTGGCATGTCACCTTTTACCTTCACCAAACACTATGGGGAAGAAACGCTTCCATTACATGCATGTCACAAACTCACACGTTTCCCCAACCATTGCGTGTACAAAGAACTATTTGATCAAATTGAGCTAGCCCTGCAGACTAAACGTGAAATGCAACACAGAATGCAGAATCAACAACCAGAACACAGGGTGAAAAAAAAATATGGACGAGTATAAGGGAATAAATATGGTTGGGCTCTAAGTAAAATGACAGTTGGGGTGGCTCTTGGCCGGTATC
>NC_041385.1:3811420-3827216 GCF_002162155.2 Triticum dicoccoides | reverse complement strand
GACTCGCTGCCGACAACTCTGGAAAGAGTGGATTCCGAACCGATGGGGCAAGATGATACGTCGAGAGGGGGCTCGCCGGAGGGCAGGGACACGCTAGTGGAAGGTAGCTTCTAGTTCTTAAAGGTCAAGCCGCTCCCGCTCCAGTTCGGGTGTCGTTCTTTTATGTGGTAGAAATCGACTAGTCAAAACAAATTTCTCTGCCACATGTGTAATAACAACACACAGAATGCTCATAAGTCATTCCATCACAAAACAAGATGTTTAACGGAGTATTGGCCGCAAGTAAGAAAAGGTCGGTGAAGCGTACAAACAAAAAGCAAGCACACCATGTCAGGGTTTTGGTATGTGATGTTGCAAGCAGATGACAGCAATACCAACATGCGCGATTCAAACAATCCATATTTGTTTTGTCAAGTTTGAGTTGCTAACCACATGTGCCACGTGGTAATAATCTGCCCTTGAATGTGGATATATATAAGCAGCTCCGTTTGCTTTGCTTAGATGATGTGGTACAAAAACATACACCCTTTGTTCCTAAATATACGTCTTTTTAAAAGTTTCAATATGGACTAGATACGGATGTATATAGATATAGTTTAGAGTGTATTCACTCATCTTGCTTCATATGTAGTCTATATTGCAATCTCAAAAAAGACATAGTATTTAGGAACGGCGGGAGTAGACGCACTAGTAGAAAAGGGGGCAATGGTCCAGGTCAGGTCAGCCCATTAGTCCCGGTTCAATTCAGAACCGGGACCAATGGGGGCATTGGACCCGGTTCGTGAGCCCCGGGGGCCGGCCGAGCCACGTGGGCCATTGGTCCCGGTTCATCTGAACCTTTTGGTACCGGTTGGTGGGACGAACCGGGACCAATGGTCCTCGCTCCTGGCCCAACACTATTGGTCCCGGTTGGAGGCATGAACCGGGACCAAAGGCCGCCCATTAGTCCCGGTTCATACCATCAACCGGGACTAAAGGGTTGGTCCTCGTTGCGGCCAGAGTTTGGTCCCACCTCGCCAACCGAAGGGGGCTCACACCGGTTTATAAGCCCCTCCCTCTCTGCCTTGTTGAGCTCCTCTCAAAATGAAAATAGATGCCCTTATACAGGAAATTTGACCTAAATTCATACTGAATTTCTCTGAAGTTACTAGAAATTTATTATGAATTTAGGTTGAATTTTCTCTATAAGCGCATCTATGCTCATTTTTTTAGTAAAGTTAATCACAACTATTTTTTCTTCTATTTATTTCTGAGTAGTTTTTTATATAGTTTTTTTCTTTTCTGCTATATTTATTTTTTTTCTATTTATTTCTGAGTTGTAATAAGTCATTAAAAATAAAAAAGATTTTAGTAAAGTTAATCACAACTATTTTTTCTTCTATTTATTTCTGAGTAATTTTTATATAGTTTTTTTTCTTTTCTGCTATATTTAACTTTTTCTATTTATTTCTGTGTGGTAATAAGTCATTAAAAATAAGCATCTATCCTCATTTTTTTAGTAAAGTTAATCACAACTATTTTTTCTTCAATTTATTTCTGAGTAGTTTTTTATATATATTTTTTTCTTTTCTGCTAGATTTATTTTTTTTCTATTTATTTCTGTGTGGTAATAAGTCATTAAAAATAAGCATCTATGCTCATTTTTTTAGTAAAGTTAATCACACCTATATTTTCTTCTATTTATTTCTGAGTAGTTTTTTATATAGTTTTTTTCTTTTCTGCTATATTTATTTTTTTCTATTTATTTCTGTGTGGTAATAAGTCATTAAAAATAAAAAAGAGGCGCAATGCTAGTTAATTCACTTCAAGCCTTTTAAAATAGTGTAAACTGCACTGCACATAGCTTCGTGCAGTCTACCCTATTTCTCAAGGCTTGAAGCGAACCAACGTGCAGGTGAGCATTGAGCCTCTTCTTCATCGTCTCTGCACTCAGGGCTTATAAACAGCTGCGAGTGCCTCTCGCTTGGCGAGGTGGGACTAAAAAAACAGCTGCAGAAAGAATCAACTAAAAAACAGCTGCAGAAAATAAATAAGTAATTAGACAGGTCCATTGGTACCGGTTGGTGGCACCAACCGGGACCAATGCCCCTCTTTAGCCCCAGTTGGTGGCTTCAACCGGGACCAATGCCCCTCTTTAGTCCCAGGTGGTGGCACCAACCGGCACCAACACGTATAATCGTTGAAAACACGTATTTTTTTCCGTTTTGAGAGCACGATCATGCCTGTCGCAGAAGCAAAAACATGCCTTTCATGGATGAAAAAAAAATAAAGAAAACGCGTTCTTTCGTGAAAAAAATTTTGTAAGCTTTTTGGTCCAAAAACTAAGGAAGACCGATGGAAAACCGAAATGTTAAAAAAAAACCAAAAAAACCCCGCCTAAAAACAGAAAACGCATGCGGAAAAAACAAAATCTAAAATGAGCGCTTAGAACATGACACGTGTCAGCGGCTGAAAGCGCGCAAAGTGACGCGCTCTCAGCCCATCACAAATAATCGTTGCGAGGCTCATGTAAGTGCACTCGTTAACTAGTTGCTCTCAGGAACCTTGGGCCTGCAGGTGGGTAATAGCAACTGGGCCGCTCGTTTCAGTAATACGTGCACCCTCATTAGCCCAACAGGCCTGCTGTAAAAAAATGGGAACCCCTCAAACGTCACAAGAAAGAAATGTTATCTGATATCAGATTCGCTGTCAAAAAGGAAAAGTAAACACGGAGTAGAAAAATGTGAGGAACTCGGCCGACACAATGTCGGGGCTCCCGTGTGAAAAATAAAATATTGTACTGCTTTATGACCTAGTATGAGCTACTCGCGACTAATATATGACCAGTCGTTAGACTTCATCACTAATTAATCACTGGCACGTAGTGTAACATATGCACCATTGGCTTACTTAGCTTAGCGCGTACTTCACATGCACTTTGGATGGTCGTCGCAGCATTCCATTCCTCTCGTAAACCAGCCACGACACACGTGTGTAAAGTATATACTAACTTTCTTTTGATGAGTAATTTCACCAAACGTAAGATATTACACAATGTATGTATACTAACTCGCACGTACTGTGATACTAAATTAATTGTTACTCGAATGTTTGTTGGCGGTACTGTGTTTCCGTGCAGATCAAGCGAGGGAGGGGGAGATCTGCGTTGGGTGGCATGTCACCTTTACCTTCACCAAACGCAAGACCCTCAACGCTATCTGCCACACGTTTACCCAACCAAATGCGTGTAGAAAAACACCATTATATTCGATCAAATATTTTAGCTAGAGCATGCATATGCATGCACCCTAATCGTGGAATGCAAGTAACCAGAAACTGGAAAAGGAGGAGCGATCACTACACAGCTGGCTTCTGGCATATTGTCACCATCCTGATGACTCACATCAGGCCATGCCATCGGCTGGAGATCTTGCCACGGGAAACGTCCTATACTATTGATCGATCACATCACCAATCGGCCGCTAGCTAATTTCATTTTCCCACGTAAGTAACATCGATCGATCTCTCATGAAAAAATAACGTTTATTTGAACCAAGCTGTTGGTTGGTTAGAACTTGTCTGGCTACAGTGCTGAGATTAATTACACATTTCATTATCAGAAAATGATTAGCGTACATAATTGTAGGACCCTTTAGAGGCTACTAAAGCGTAATAATCCTTTTTATTAATATTATTATTATTTTGCCACATTGTTGACACCTGAGACATTTGTGGCGATTTCGTGGCGAGCACAGCTGCATGGACGATATTTTATGGTCGATTTTCGCATGACACACAATTGCAGCCATGTATCCCATTCATTTAGGGGGCTACAACCGTCGACCCTAACCATCGTTTGCACTGTAATTTCGTTTCGAGCTCTAGCAATATTATTTTTGAAAATCTGTAGCAGTCGCATGCAAGTGTGAAAACTGTTTTTCTTTATTATTATTATGATTATTAGGGAGAAAGCATTCCAATGCTAACAAGCAGGGAGAGGGAAATTCAAATTACTATAGATTTGATTTCTTGTCTGGTCAGTCGAGGAAGAAAAAGGATTGGGAGGCAATCAGATCAGCGTCCTGCGTGCGATGTGTAGCACAGCAGAGCACAGAGGTTCGTTGCGGCGTCCCCTTTCCCGCCATCGCGTCGCCTTCGCACCCACCCACCCGGCTCCCTTCACTCCCAAGCCAGCCAGCCACCCAGCCAGCTACGACGACCCAACCAACTCTGCAGCAGAGAGATCGCATAGCGGAGTCATCATCACTACTATCTCTGCTGCGCATTGAGCGACAGCAGCATGGCGCCGCAGCTCCGGCCATGGGGCCGCCTCCTGGCGCTCGCGGCCCTCCTCGCGGTGGCCGCGGCGCAGTCGTCGCCCGCAGCGGCGCCGGCCACGCCCACGCCGGTGGCAGTGCCCACGGCGCCCGCCCAGTCCCCTCCCGCGCCGGCCACGCCCGCGCCCACTACCACCCCAGTCACTCCCGCGCCCACTGCCACCCCTGTTGCGCCCGCTAAGCCGCCCCCGGCTGTCGCGCCGGTCAAGCCGCCTCCGGTGGTCGCGCCCGTGTCCGCGCCACCGCCCGTCGTGACGCCTCCTCCCGTGACGCCACCGCCGGTGAAGGCGCCTCCTCCGGTGACACCGCCCCCGGTCTCGGCGCCCCCGCCAGCAACGCCACCCCCGGCGGCCGCCCCGGCCGAGGCACCCGCGGTGCTCCCCCCAGTGGCGACGCCCCCGCCCGTGGCCGAGGCGCCCGCGGTGCTGCCTCCGGCCGAGGCTCCGTCCAAGAGCAAGAACAAGCACAAGAGAAAGAGGAGCGGGAAGAAGAAGTCGCCCGCCCCCGCGCCGGAGCCGCTCAGCCCGCCGGCCCCCATCGCGCCCGAGCCCACCACCGTCGAGGACGTGTCCGGCCCCGCACCCTCCGCCAACGATCTGGTAACACATCACTCACAAGCTAAATTCTTCTTGTTTTTTGAAGCAGAGCTGCAACAACTGATGGCAAATGTTTCTGAATTTGTTGTTGGTGCAGAGCGGGAGCGCCCGGCAGTACGCGCACTGGGGGATCGTCGTGCAGACCGCCATGGCCGCGCTTCTGCTATCGCTAGCCTGGTGAACGTGAAGCTGATCGAGAGACATCCATCCATACATCTTGTTCATGTATCACATCCATGATTTAACCATTACGCTTGCTTGTAATGTTAGAGATCCATCATTTGTTCAAGGCTTGTAATAAACAGTTTTTTGACATATTTTTGCATGGGTTTTGATTGTGAGTGGAAGACCGGCCGGCAGTGTTTCGTTTGGCACAAACGCACCACTTGATGTTCCTGATCTGCATTCTTCGGAAAGAAAAATGATGGTTTTCCATGGAGGCAAATTAGTTTTTTTTAGCATCAGTACAGACACAAGCGCTCATATACATGCGCATACACTCACCCCTATGAACGCACACACGCACACCCTACCCCTATGAGCACCTCCGAGAGACTGAGCCGGCATATCATCTTGAGATTTACGAAGTCACCGTAGGCGCCTCATCGTCGACGGGAACGTCTCCTCCCACTGAAAGCGTATCGCCGGAAATCCTGATATAAATCCAGGAATAATGCGAGCACCAGGATTTGAACCCTGGTGGGTTGGGGATACCACTGTCCACCTAACCATCTCAACCACAGGTTGGTTCGCTGGAGGCAAATTAGTTAGTAGGGATCAATTAGTCGGTCGTAATTTCCAATTATTGGCTATCACTTTGCTGCCGCAAATGACCCAAAAGCTCCACAATCCGCTAAAGGGCCCAAAGCACCAACTGTGAATGGGCCTAAAACACCATGGGCCCCTAAAGGGCCAAAATCAGGGCTCGCTGATAACGGCTAATCACCATTGGCCGCACACTGGCCGATTGTGGAAATGGTCCATGGACCGAATATATAACGGGTCATGAATGGACCAAAATCAGAAGCAACACGGGCCGTTAACGGGTCGAATGGTGTGACGGATCAAAAATAGCCCAAAAGCAACACGGGCTGTTAATGGACTCAAAGCCGTAATGGGCCAAAAATGGCGCGAATGTAACACATGCTGTTAAATGGAACAAAAGGCACGAGTGGGCAACAAAAATGCCCTAGACGCAACACACCGGTAATGGAGCAAAAGGTGCGAATGCCCAAAAACGGTCTGGACATAACATAGATAGTAAATGGGCCAAAATACACCACGGGACAGAAATGGCCAAGACACACGACAGACTGTAAATGGGTGCAAATATTCCACGGGACGTAAAAAGTATTAACGGCACTATGGGTCTTAAACGGATCGGAATACACAAAAGGCCTGAAATGGCCCGGAAACATCACATTCTTTAATTGGCCCGAAATACATCATGGGTCGTAAAAGGTCCGTGAAGCAGCATGGGCAGTGAAAAGCTCGAAAGCAAGTACCGGTCAAAAAAGAACGAAAGGCTCGAAAGTATGTACTATGTGGAACACGTGAATCCATGCGGTGTACCAATGAATAATTAATAACAACATCAATTGAATATATCTTATATCTTTCTTCATTCAATAGCCTACATTCAGTGCATATTGATTTATTGCTTGTTATTAGTGTAAATACACAAACAATCAATGGACGCATTAATTAAAAATATATCCCATTAATGCAGTGCTCTATAACTAGAAACAATCAATGGCAGCATTAA
Source organism: Triticum dicoccoides (assembly GCF_002162155.2). Taxonomy (NCBI): domain Eukaryota; kingdom Viridiplantae; phylum Streptophyta; class Magnoliopsida; order Poales; family Poaceae; genus Triticum; species Triticum dicoccoides. The sequence goes on along the minus strand of NC_041385.1, from coordinate 3,820,539 downwards.
TTGAAAACATATCCCATTCGCAATTGATTGTCCTTGCTTTGGCGATCTATAACTAGAAAGCCCCCTCCCCAGACAATATTCTAAACAGGAAAGATTAAGTTCTAGTAAAATGGCGAAAATCTCCTTTGCTTCAACCTTTCTCCTGTTGCCCCTTCTGATCATTCTACTTTCAACCATTCATAAACCTACAACATATGCCAAGTGTATACCACCGCCTTGCCAAGGAAGTTAGTATTGCACCTAGCACCCTTCTTTGTTCTTACAATTTGCATCATATCCCCATTGAACTTTTTTTATTTTGTGTTTGGACCCATTTTTATTTTTTGTTGGAGTTGAACTTTCAATTATCCAAGAAATAACCCATAATTTCCATTTCTTTACCATACAGAACAAAGTTGGCCAGAGCTCATTGGGAAAGACTCAAACACGGCGTACAATTGTATAAGGCGCGAGAACCCCCAAGTGAATAATATCACGTTCTTGATTTCTGATGCTCTTCGTCCTAGGGCGGACAATGGCATGTGTTGCAACCATGTGCTTTTGGTGATAGGAAATATCCCCTCCGGTGGTGATGGTGTCATCAAGGTGCCACATGTTGGATAGTACCATTCTCTACTTTTTTTATTGTAATTTGATCAATAAAGTCTTTGGTGTGTATGCACTTTTCTCCATTTCATTTCATACAATTCTTATATATCCCAAACAACCAAATTACTTTCTCAAACAGGAGACTGAAAGAACATGAAAATATAAGAAGGTTGTTCTAATCCAATATTGTACATCAAATCAAAACCAAAGGAAGATCGCAGGCATGCTAAAAGGTTAACTATTTAGTATGGGCCTGACTATAGGTAAGCCTCCTTATATTTTATTTTTGTCAAGTCCAATTTGGACCATTGGATTAGCTTCAACAATCGTTATTCTTCCATCTTTCTCTAGCTTTCTTCCTTCTCGAATCGTTCTTCCTCCACTGTTCGCCTCCGAGTTTCCTACCATCCCCTCCTTCGAGTGGTCTATAGACCTGAATGTGATTTTTATTGCTTATGTTGTTCTTTGTACCGCCTTGATAGATAATGAATATATCAGAAGTTCTCAACAACAAAAAACTTTTGGGAACAGTGGTTATGTTCGTTAAGGTGAACTGGCTTAACAAGTTGTTAGCTTGGCCCACCCTTGTAAAGACTGATATCGACAAAAGTCCGATTGTCATGGAAGCCGGTGAGGATTTGCTCAATCCTAGTGAGTATGAGGTATTCTTTGGAATCAACATAGTCATCGTATCCTCATCTGTCCACACGCCAAGAGAATGATGAGTAACTTGAAGATGCTTGTTGTCTGCATTATAAATCATCGTATACAAAATTGCGCACCCCAAACTAAATAAATGATAGAAGGTTAAAGTAATTAGCAGATTTTTTTATAGAAGGTACACTTGCATAATAAAACACACACATTGTTATTTTAATCTACATAACTTGCATAATATCGAAAGGGATACTATAAATTTAAAGTGAGCATCTACAGCCAGACCACTCATATCCTCCGCAAACGTCCGGACGGACAGCCTGGTCATTGTTCGTACAGGAGAGGGAGAAGAAAAAAGCCACCCAACTGGACCCCCACTTTGTCCCCATATGTCCGTGCTGTCCGCAAATCACCATATCCAAGGCATATATGAGAAGGATATCGGGATTTTTCTGGGTGTGTCCAGGCAGGTTGCCACGTAGGTTTTGTCCCACCCTGGACCACCTTTTCTCTTTTTTATTCTTTCTTTTCTTTCTCTTCTCTTCTCCACCAATCACACGCATTTGACATGACAATTTGAAAACGAAGTAGGGGACGTGGCATGCATGCACAAATGGAGTCCTTAAAGGGACATGCCCGGACGCTCACCGGACACGTTTGAGGTGCCAAATTTAGCTATTGTGGTTGTGGATGCCCGAAACTAGTTAAAGCGAGAGTCCCCCACCCACCTACACCTGTCACACCCTCTAACTCGCTGGAGACAAGGCAGACCGGCGGCAGGGGAACCGTAGTTGTCGAACCCTCTAACTCGCGTGCACCAGCCGCGTTGTTGCTAACTCTGTCTCTCTCCCTATTTGGTGTCTCCATGCCTTGTTGGCGCTCAATCTCGGGCTCGGGGCTTTGCTCCTTTCTCACACGGAGTTGACTGAATTGATTCTTATTTCAGTTGCTTGAGATTTGCAAACCCGCATATATACTGGCTGATTCAAGCAGTTTTAATGATTTTGATAAGAAACTATTGGCCCCGGCCTAAGATGAAGCTATTACTTCCTCCATGTGTATTTTGGGTCATACTTTGACCATCTATATGACTAGCGAAATATAAGGTATATGTTACAAAAAGTGTACTACTGAATTGGTTTCCATGATATAATATTTGTCGTTTGATTTCTAATTTTAAAATCTATTTTTTAGGGGCTCTAATTTTGAATCTATAATAAAAAGAAAAAGAAAAATTGCATCTATTAATGGGCCGGCCGTGCCAAGCAGCCAGCCCATCATGTTTTTCCTCCTGTCCGTTGGATTGAACGATAGAGTCCGGACCGCTCTCCAAACGGACTCGTTCTGCGAGGATAGACATGCATACAAATACTAGTACTCTTGGTAGAGAGTTTTGATAGAAAGCAACATAAATTTATTTTCTCCAACTGCAGTAGGTTTATATTAATTATACATTTATACATGTCTCACTCATTGCCTAAAGTAAGTTATATTGTTGTTCTGCTACTCATTGGGTCTGCCTGTTCAACTTCAGGTCTAAGGCCCCGGCACATACGATGCAAAAACTGGATGTCCTATCATTCGAGGATTCAAACAATGGACCACCAGGGTGCCGCCTTTCCTCGTCGCCCATTTGGAACCGTTATGTTTTTGACTGGGGAATTATTTTTTACACCACCAGGGATCACACAGGATCTTTCCACACGTATCCTGATGTGGGTGGGCCATTTCAGAGCTTACATGAAGTTAACAGCGCCATCGACCGGCATCTCGTTGACAACCAGGATCCAACAATGTAATGTTTCTCAACTTGTTTCTTTATTTTCGTCGATTCATTTCTCCTGGTTTTGTGCCTAGTTGCAATTGAATATATCCAGGCAGAGCTTCGTATGACGTAGGTTCCAATTAAATAGGAGTGTTCTGAACTGGGACTTGTACAATTGGTAAGCTATAGTAGCCACACACACGCACATCTCAGATCCTCAATTGTTCAAAACAGTGTGAAACACCAGTTGGGGACCTGATTTTTTTTTGAAGAAATTTAATAAAAGAAAGAGACTTCCTGTACTCACAGGCATGAATAGTTCTGTTCTGTTCTGTTTTTTGTACTATTCAACAGTGTTCCATGCAATGTAATCCACTCTGTTGAATTAGCAAAGATTTTGGTTCGAAATCCTTTCATTTAATTAGCCAGCCTTGCCTTTTTCTATAACTAGCAATGTGCCTGTGCGTTGCAACGGATCCAAAGTAAAATAACACTTGTTCACAAACTTGAAAGAAAACACTCTAGTTTTGATATACATATATCACTAAAAATATATTATGTTTCACTCAAAATATATTCCTCGGGCTGTTTTGTTGAGGTGAGGGAGGGATGTGGTTGGTTTCAAGATACTAAGGGATTTTCTGCAAATTGAAGCAGAGAAGTGGGCTATTGTTGCAAAAAGGCCACAACCTACCTCACAGTCGCTAGATGCAGATTTGATGGTCAGAAATGATGGATGGCAGACATTATCACCAACTGAGTCTTTTATCGGAGTAGAGATTTGTGTTGTTCTGATTACAACCTGTATGTATTCATCCACTTTTGAGTAGGCACAATCAGCTAATCATATAGAAATGCTCTAAATCTGAACTAGGTGTGTGGGGCTTTCTCGAGTGGATGCGATGATAAAGCGTGTTCATTACTATCCTGATGGCACAAAGGCGCGTGGATCAGAAGTGAAAGATAAAAGGCGTGATAAGTATTACCAGTTGGCTCGAGCTTTGGTGCACAAGTATAACGACCATCACAATCTTGTCGGGGTTGGCACTCTTTCCTCCCTCTGTCCTGCTAAGAGGGCTGTGTTGTGTCTTATTGTCTCACCCATTCATGTAACAAATTGCAACCACTGATCAGATCCACACCTTTTATTTAGGATCTTGCATATGAGGTCAAAGATTTTCTACATGGCAAGCCTCTTTGGGAGGATTATTATATCCATTGGACGTACTTTCATATGAATTTCACTGCAAAGACCAAAGGAGCTGATGGTGTTGACCCTGGCAACCTATTATTTGCTGAAGTCAAATGTACGCGAGGAGATGATGCATTAACGGGGAGCAGTTGTTGTATACTTGAACCTTCTGATCATGGTATTCTATGAGAATCCTAACTTACATATTGTTGAAATATAAGCACTTTGTGATTTACAGTAACCCGAACTTATCTGCTAGACAGCTTTGTGAATGTGTTTCTATCTTTAGTAGTATGATGCTTATCTGTTAGACAGTTCTGTGATCTGTCTCTAGTACTCCCTCGGTCCGAAAATACTTGTCGGAGGAATGGATGTATCTCGACGTATTTTAGAACTAAAATACGTCGAGATACATCCATTCCTCCGACAAGTATTTTCGGACGGAGAGAGTATATGATGCTGACTGTATTAGCCCATTTGTTTTACCCTGTTTCATCTCATCCTTTATCATTTAGGTTTGCATTTTTGGTATTTTTAACAATTCTGTGCACTTACATCCATATGTAATGTCTGCATAGACACAACCTTTTAACATTCAATTGTGAAGCTGTAAATATGTGTTCGCGCCTGGTTAGTTATTTGGCAGTTAAATGACAATTACCCTTCTTTTTTTAAACAAAGGCCTCTGCTATGGTTGTGGAGGTGATGTGAAGCACCCCAATGATGGTAATGCATATGCTTGCGGTCGGCGGAACATGTCGTATCATTTTCAGAATGGTGGACCTCAACTACCTCCGGACTACTACGAGGACCGCTATTACGAGGACGTAAGTGTAACGTTTTTCTTTTCTTTCTGGCAAGCTAGTTTTTAGCACTTCTGCTGTTTTGTTCATTCATGGTTTGTTACACCTCTTGTACAGTCTGATGAAGAAGTGGAAGGACTGAGATCTCAGTTCAAGGTAGTAATGACATGGTCCTAATTCCTGTGCAGTATATATAGTGCCATCTTTTTTTTCGCGAAAGATATATAGTACCATCTATTCATTGACTTATGGATGAATAATTCCTTGCTTGTGTATTTATTTTCTTCAGGAGGACGACGATGATCCAGTTACTGCAGTCTGCAGAGTAACTCGTGCCGCATATCAGACAATTTGAGGCTTAATTATCCGCCGAAGTCAAAATTAGAACGGTGTTCCTCGCATGGAAGAACTCGTCTCCTATTTTTCTTCCGACTTGACACTTTGATATGGCCGCTATGGGATCTGCCTCCGTCCCTCGTTCTCTGAGGAATATTATGTATACATCTTGTATTAATTAGTTTGCCTAACCTTTAGGATACGGTCTAACCCTTTAAAATTTTAGTTATTTGATGATTGAACTAAACAGTGTTAGAGGATACACACAGTACCCGTTTGGTCCATATGGTGTTTCCTTTACCCGTAAGACACAACTGTTTAGTCTGTCGTTCTTCATCGTCTATGTGGTGCCATATCTTGTATCGTGGTGGTGATTGGCTCGTGCCATCTTCGGCGTTGTATAGGTCGAGCCATCTTGGGCGTAGTACTCTCTTAATGAACTACATGCAACTCCTGAATGGTTAAAAAAATTACATTCCTTGATATGTCATCGGCTAATCCAACCTACTGTACAAAATGACAATAAGGAAGTTAATCAAGAAAATCTGTAGTTTCTTTCTTGAAATAAGAAAATATGTGACCATAGTATACAAAAAACTAGAAACGGTAATACATATGCAGCGTTAGATAACAGAACTCCAGTGCCCTTCTATTTATCACTTGATATGGCCGTAACAAACAAACGGTTATACAAATGTTGCGTTAGAAATGGTAATTCTGTCTGCTACAAGCCTTCTGCACAACATGCTTCGAGAAAGCACAACCACCTGTCTATGCATTGAGTTGAAATGACGACATTTGATATCATTACGTCCTACAAGAGCGAGACACAGGGCTCTCGCTCGCGATGTCCACGTCGTTGTCGCTGGACCGGCGCGAGATACTGTTTCATGCGAGACAAAAACCGAAAGCTACTTGAACTATGTTACTACGTCGTGTTTAACTCTAACAGAAACTACTCCCTTCGTTCCGAATTACTTGTTTTGGATTTGTCTAGATACAGATGTATCTAGACTCATTTTAGTGCTAGATACCTCTGTATCTAGACAAATCCAAGACAAGTAATTCAGAACGGAGGGAGTACCTCATAAGGATAATTTTTCAAGAGTCAGAGAAGATGCTCGCCCAACTGGATAATTTTTTGTCAAGCTGCACTTGTATATATTCTTATTATAGACTTTGTTACCTCATAAACGGGCGGAATAGGCTTTCTTGGTAGACAACCGCACAGAATATGGACCTCTCGTCATCACGCGCTGACTGAGCAATAACACGGTAGATTGTCTCCAGCTCCCCTGTCTTGAGATCGTAGTATCCTAATGATCTTCCTGTGTTGAGCAAAATCCGTCCGTCTGTAGGGTCAATAGCCATGATCATGGTTCTCTCGGATGAGTACTCTGGTGAGAACTTGGCGAGCTCTATGCGGTACTCGACGCGCCAAGCGCCGCTGTGCTCCATCACCCATACGTCAATGGCATCCGCGTCTTGATCCGACCAGGCCACATGAATTATGCCATGGAGCTCAACGACTGATATGCGGCCGCCATCGTAGCTGCACACTGGCCCTTCTACGACATCGAACTCCCTTTCTATGGTGTTAAATGCCACGAGCTCGCAGGATGCAGTGGAGCTCGGTCCAAGCTTTCGCTCCACCACCCAGTAAATCCTGCCATCTGCATAGGCGGGGGATGAGTTAGCCACTGGCCTCGGCGGAGGCTCAATCTCATGCCATTGGCCACCACACACACATCGCACTTTGCATCGTAGTTTGTATTGCCGAGTGTCCATGTTCTTCTCCTCGTAGGCAAGAGACACCAGCACATGGTCGTCGATGTCAGAGTCGTATCCCAATGCGATACGGGCAGCAAAGTATTTATTTTCTTGGTTGTTTTCGTCGGTTCCATCGTCATGTTCGATGCGCTGGTTGTAGCGGATGGCAGGATTGCACAAGAAGTCCAAGCCATTCCAGGTGCCCACGTTGAGGCCGTGGCAAGGTTGAGAACACTGAAACAGGCCAGCTGTAAAGTTTGGCGGAAATGGGAAATTATCTTGGCCATCCATGTCCCAGAAAATACCAAATGACGGCTCGATGACGAACTTAATAGGATGATGCCTTTTGATCGAGTTCGCATGGATGACATGGGATTGGCGGAACCCGAGATTCGTGGCAATGGCGCGCCACTCCCTGCAGACGAGGCTTAGCTCCAACACTGATTGTGACGGCAGCCACTTGAGGATGTTGGACCAAGCTTTAGTCGTCGGTGACCTGAAATCCATGTCGTCGATTATACGACCCAGGGGAACGAGGCTCTCTTCGAACAAGCCTACTGCCGGGTAATCTTCGCTATCACAGATATTTCCGGACATGGCTTCGTCCGGAATAAGAAGCACCTCGGGCGCGTCGTCGAGGTCCACGGTGAACACCCTACAAGTACCAGTCCCGAACATAATCTTTCTTTGTCCGCTTCGCCCACTGTGCATGGTGAGTGGAGTTATCCACTTCGTTTGCAGCTGCAGTCGCTCGGGATCCGGCCAAAGTCTTCGGTCGAAGGTGCAAAGTTGCTCCCATTGTTGTGCCTCATAGTCTCTCAGCAACCACACTTGGTAGGGGCCTCCACCATTGGTCTGCTCACGGCAGAGGCATAAGCACCCGTCCAGCTCTGTCATCCTGGTGACTGGACTACCCTCTGGGTGAGAGCCTGGGTAGGGCGGCGGCGGTGACAACGAACCGAAAGTCTCGTCGTTGACACTGAAAGTGATGATGCCACCATCTTTGCAGAGAAAATGCAGGTAGCCGTTCAAGAACACGGCTGGGTTGTGCTCCTCCACGACGCACTCCGGGGGCTGTTGGGCCGTTGGCCTCCACCACGTCGGCACGCCAAGGACGAGAACCTCGCAGCAGGTGGTGGCGGGGAAGTAACCAGAGCTGAACATACGCACCGCTTTATACTCGTGAGTTACGGAGGAGTAACCAAAACCGTACGCAACGTCCCAGTAGCACGGCGGATGTCCTTGAGTGTTGGAATACCGGATGATCGTCTTCAATGGCAGCCTGGTGTCAGGAAGATACAAGAACTCGCCGGTGGAAGGGTTGCAGACGTCGTAGCCGCCACCGATGTTGTGGCCGCCGACGCAAACGGATCGGACGAGGACGAGGCCGTGAAGAGGCTTGGTGAGAGGTGCTGGCCTCCAAAAATTGTTTTCCATGAGCTTCTTGACCGAACCACCACCGGGCTGCCAGGAATAGAAGTAGCACTCTTCATCTTCGGAATCGGATGCCTCGCCGTCGTCTTGGGACTTGGATGCCTCCTCGCCGTCTCTCGAATCGGATGCCTGGTCGTCGTCGTCTTTGGAAACGGATGCCTCGTGGTCGTCTTCAGAATCGGATGCTCCGTAGTCGAAGGTGGGGCTGAAGAAGAGCTTGGGCTGGCATGGATTGTTGGCTCGCCGGCGGTGGAACTCGACGAAGGACGCCGAGGAGAGATGGGCATGCCACGAACGCGACAGGCTGCGGAAGCGGCCGATCGACTTGGCCGGCAGGAAGGAAAGTATCTCCAGAACGACGTCGTCGGGCAGCCGCGACGTGTACTGGGTCTCGCACGCCATTGCTGTCAGATCTATAGATAGAAGGAAAGCCACAAACTGGGCGAGAGGGATCAATGTCTGCGGATATTTCGCTACGTAAGTTGGCAGAATCCACTAGTAGTTACTTGAATTGGCAGAATCCATGCGTGCTACGTGAGGTAACGTGAATTGGCAGAATCCATGGGTGCTACGA
>NC_041385.1:3805329-3810958 GCF_002162155.2 Triticum dicoccoides | reverse complement strand
AAACGACATAAAAAGGGAGTGCAGGTGCCGAGGCTCATCTGCACCCGTCCAGAAAACAATTCACGAAAAATACTAGAAAATTTCAAAAAATTCCAAATTTTTTTCCCATGGTAGAAAATTTATTGCGTGAGAAAATTTCAATCTATTTCATCTCCAATCAGGATAGTACAAAGAACACCAGAGGTAATAATAATTACAACCAAGTCCACGGATAGGTTCAGTGCACCAGAGCAGCAATCATCACCGATGAAGAAAGTTGTAGACCACAAGTATCAAATCTGTAAACACCCAAACCAAGACGAACGAAGACCGGATCCAAACAAACCCACCGAAGACCAGCACCAATCAAGCCCATGAGATCCGATGGAGACACGCCTCCAGACGCCCTCCAACGACACTAGACACATCGATCATTGGGACAGGGATAGAACATGCGAGACATTATTTCAACTAAGGGACATCACCTCCGCCACACAGCCCTAACCAAGACACTGACCCTAAAAAGAATTAAAATTGCCAAGGTATAGGTATTAAAATTGTCGTGCTACCTACATTAAATCACACAGACTAATAAAATGAATTCCATAGTTGAAATAATAAGATTGCCATGGTAGCTACAATGAACTACCATGGTATAATTAATGAAACGGCCATGGTATAAATAACAAGATTGCCATGGTCCAAAGCAATAAAAAAATTATGGTCTAGATAATTAAATTCCATTGGTCCAAAGTAATAAAAAGTGCCATGGTACCTACAAATAACTACCGTGTTCTAAGTAAGAATATGGCCATGTTCTACATAATAAAATTGTCATAATTTAGATAGTAAAGTGACATGGTACCAACAATAAGCAACCATGCTCTAATTATAAAAAAATGTGATCTAAATAATAAGATTTTCATGCTACCTATAATGAAAGTGCGCAAGGTAAATTTAGGAAGATTGTTCTCTAACAAACATGACAGCTTATAAATTTTTCTAAAATTGGCATCATGACAAATTTAGGATTTTCTTCTTTGGAAAGATGACAAATTTACAATTTTTCCAAGAGCAAAAATGCAAATTTAGGAATTTTCCATGTGGACGAAAATTTCTTATCTTGAAAAGATGGCAAAATTAGGGATTTGTCATTTTAAAAGATGGCAAAATTAGGGATTTGTCCTTAAAACAATGAAAAAATTAGGATTTTGCCATTGGCATATGACAAATTTATGATTTTTTTATCTAAAAAACGTGGCAGCCTTTTGGAGATGAAAAAATTTCACATGTTACAAAAAATAAAATTGCCATGGTATGTTAGATAAACTCTCTATAGTATTTGTAATGTATTTACCATAAAAAATGGAAAATTTGGAATGGTGCATGAAAAATAAAATTTGAACCCTATTTATATCATGCTAAGATGATCCTATCTCTCAATCTGATGGTGTGAGCATGGGAACTATGTGAAATGCGAACTATGTTGAGAAAGCATTTGTATCATGGCAAGTGGAAATTTGACGCCAAAGGTGACTACTTATTATGATCACAAATGTTGTTTTGCATGGTAAAATTGAGGTAAAATTTGTAATATTGGCAAAAAAAGGAGCTAAATTGCCATGGCAAATGTGCTATAAAAACTATGTAGAACCTACCTATGTTGATTAAAAACTACTTGAGTCATGGAAAATAAATATGTGAATCATGGAATAGTCCTAAACAGATTCAGAAACTTTGTTGTGTCATATTTTAAAAGTTTGCCATGTCACTTTACCAAAACTGCCATGGTTTCGAGAACATTTCCTCTGGAATTTGAGAAAGATAGTACTAAAAAATTCAGAAAATAGCCATGTTTTAACTAAGATATACAAATTCTAACAAAAAGGTCCAAGTGTAAAAAAATAGCAAAACATCAACAAAATTTGCCATCATTTATATAGATAATGTCCTAAAAATTTGTCAGCTAAACAATGCAATTTCTTGAAAATGATGACATACCTGGCAAAAATTTAACACAACTATCTATAAGACATGTAAATTTATTTTATAAAGCAATGCCCGAAGATGAACTGCACCATTCAATTCCCGATGAGTCCCACAATACACAACTATCGCTGCCGATGCACGAACTTTCGATACAGCAAAATTCCTAAAAATGAGGGTTGGGAGTACCTATGTATCCCCTGTCTCGATCCTGATGTGGTGGAATATTGATGAAGCATGAGAGGAGAGATTGGATGAACTACCTGGAGGTGGCTCCCGCTTCGACGTCGCTGTCGTACCGAGATTCTGGCAGAAGAGTGAAGTCTCTATATGATGTTGCCATTTGATTAGCGTTCGAGCAATTTAATACCGCTTCATCGCGCTAGCGACGGTGTGACCTTTGTTGTTCCTCTGCACAACAAGAGTTGGCACGCTCGGTTGCTGCTCCACAATCAAGGGTCCTAGCTGCCGCCCGCTCCACACCTGCCAGCCTCAGCTCAGCGCCGCCACACCCTCGTTGCACTATGCGCACTAGAACGCGCCACCGTTCGCGCAGGCATCAGCTTGTCACCCCGGACCACCACACTCACACCATGTCGCCGACCTTGGCTGCAAGACCCGACATTCGAAGAGCACCACACCGCCAACAACTACTGCCTTAAGTGTCGTCTAGCGAGCCCCGACATCAGAAGCCTCATGAGCACCTCCCTCTCGGATCGTGTGTTGACGATGGCCTGACTAAGGGGCCTCTCATTGTGACGGTTTGATACCTCTCCAACGTATCTATAATTTATGAAGTATTGATGCCATGTTTTTTTTTGACTGGGAACTATGGGGCAACACCCCCACAACATATCAAAACTTTATTAAAAAAAGAGAAAGGTACATAATACAAGGATTAGAAGATGTAACCAGGGAGGTTGGTATTGATTCCATGTTTACAACAACTAGGTGATTGCTCGTGCGTTGCAACGGGGATATAAATATCAAAGTGGTTCAAAAACAATTCTATCTTTAACTATTCTGTATACATCAACATATTTTTACTTGCTCCCCCATCCGCCTCCTTGGTGACTCCTATGCAACCATCCAACAAATCCCCCATCGCCACCACATATGTCCAACATTTGTCATATTTATAACATCTTCTCAAACTTTAGCGGCTTTACAACATGTTCTTCTTCAACACGTTAATATTAACGAATTCATGTTTCCAGGCGAATAAACATATACACACATGCATTATTAGATGTAAGATATAATCATAAGCGAGTAGGCATATCAAATGGGAAATAACTATTTTATTGATTCTCATCTATAAACTCACAATTGCACTCTACAAAATAGATAATTTCACTAATTGACAATATCGAGAGAAGTGTTGTTATAGTGAAATTCGGTTGCAAAACGTAACACTAATCTTCATCATATGGTGGATGGGGCTGTTGCAAAACGTAACACTAATCTTCATCAAATAGTGGTAAAGGTCCATTAAATAAATGAGAAGCGATATGTCTAAACTTAATCCAATCATGAAACAACTTTTTTTTACCTACCAGTCAAGCAAGTATTGTTCTCTTACTCAAATGTGCCACACCAATTCACTGTCCGATGCTAATCCATATACAGGTTTAGTACCTTCTTGGATTTTTGGCTTCCCTCTTCTCCAAGTGTCGATCCATTGTTTCTTGTAGACTCTAGCTTGTCTTGATACAACATCAAGCAACAAAAATAAATATTACTCATTATGTATATAGCCTCCAAGTAAAGGTTTTTGACAGAGAGAGCCTCCAAGTAAGTTAGCTCTACAAAAATGACATGTAAATGATGTTGCCAAATGAACTTATTTATTAGGTTCAGTGAACAAAGGACAAATGTACCACGAGAGCATTGTATCCTCATAGTATGGTTTTTTTAACAAAAATGCTGATGGACCAGCTTTTCATAGAAACTTGGGGGGTTTAGAGAGTTATATTACAACAGATTTACATGGCCAGTCCACAACCTGGTGGACATGCCTTCGCCATTGCCTGTAATGTGTCTTTCTTAGTCGGGTTCCCTTGGTCTGTTGAGGAGTGAGTTTGCCCCATCCTGCCCTTTGCCAAACCGCTGCCTCCTCGATCATTCGTTCCACCACTATCCGTTGCGGCGAGGTTTGGTTCCTGAATATTCTTGCGTTGCGTTCGTTCCATATTGACCACCATACCAGCTGTACAAGGGCGCTCCATGGCTTCTTCGTTGATGCAGGAACAATGCCATTGGTCTGCTCGACCAAACGCACCAGGGATGTGTTGTGCCGGCTGAGGGAGCAAGGCCCAGATGTAGGTTGCAGCAAGCAAAGATGTCTTGCCAAATCTGGATGGAGACGAGGCAGGAAGCTAGCAGGTGCATGACGTCCTCCATTGGTCCATTGCATAAGGAGCAAGTCGGATTGTGAGGCCAGCCTTTCTTTGTAAGAACATCGGCCGTGTTGCAACGGCCAAGCAGTGCAAACCATGCAAATGGCTTGAATTTGCTCTGTGCATCGGATTTTCTATCATTGCAATACCGTTTACTCTCACTTCTATCACTTGTTGCCTTGTTGTTTTTATATTTTTCAGATTACAAATACCTATATCTATCATCTATATTGCACTTGTTGAAGGAAATATGCCCTAGAGGCAATAATAAAGTTATTATTTATTTCCTCATATCATGATAAATGTTTATTATTCATGCTAGAATTGTATTAACCGGGAACATGATACATGTGTGAATACATAGACAAACATATAGTCACTAGTATGCCTCTACTTGACTAGCTCATTAATCAAAGATGGTTATGTTTCCTAACCATAGACATGTGTTGTCATTTGATTAATGGGATCACATCATTAGGAGAATGATGTGATTGACATGACCCATTCCGTTAGCCTAGCACTTGATCGTTTAGTATATTGCTATTGCTTTCTTCATGACTTATACACGTTCCTGTAACTATGAGATTATGCAACTCCCGTTTACCGAAGGAACACTTTGGGTGCTACCAAACTTCACAACGTAACTGGGTGGTTATAAAGGAGTACTACAGGTGTCTCCAAAGGTACATGTTGGGTTGGCGTATTTCGAGATTAGGTTTTGTCACTCCGATTGTCGGAGAGGTATCTCTGGGCCCTCTCGGTAATGCACATCACTATAAGCCTTGCAAGCAATGTAGGTAATGAGTTAGTTACGGAATGATGCATTACGTAACGAGTAAAGAGACTTGCCGGTAACGAGATTGAACTAGTTATTAGATACCGACGATCGAATCTCGGGCAAGTAACATGCCGATGACAAAGGGAACAACGTATGTTGTTATGCGGTTTGACCGATAAAGATCTTCGTAGAATATGTAGGAGCCAGTATGAGCATCCAGGTTTCGCTATTGGTTATTGACCGAGAATAGTTCTAGGTCATGTCTACATAGTTCTCGAACCCGTAGGGTCCGCACGCTTAACGTTACGATGACAGTTTTATTATGAGTTTATATATTTTCATGTACTGAAGGTTGTTCGGAGTCCCGGATGTGATCTAGGACATGACGAGGAGTCTCGAAATGGTCAAGACATAAAGATTGATATATTGGAAGCCTATATTTGGATATCAGAATTGTTCCGGGAGAAACTGGGATTTTTCCGGAGTA
>NC_041385.1:3778030-3805236 GCF_002162155.2 Triticum dicoccoides | reverse complement strand
AGAAGAGGAGGGCCGGCCAGGGCAGGCCGTGCGCCCCCTCCCCCCTAGTCCGAATATGACAAGGAGGGGGGGCGGCGCCCCCCTTTCCTCTTTCCCCTCCCCCCTTTCCTTCTCCACCAAGGCAAGAGGGGGGAGTCCTACTCCCGGTGGGAGTAGGACTCCTCCAGGCGCACCCCTTGGGGCCGGCCGCACCTCCCCCTCCCTCCTTTATATACGGGGGCAGGGGGGCACCCTAGAACACACAAGTTGATCTACGTGATCGTTCCTTAGCCATGTGCGGTGCCCCCCTCCACCGTATTCTACCTCGGTCATATCGTCGCGAAGTTTAGGCGAAGCCCTGTGCCGGTAGAACATCATCATCGTCACCACGTCGTCGTGCTGACGGAACTCAACCCCGACACTTTGCTGGATCGGAGTCCGGGGATCGTCATCGAGCTGAACGTGTGCTGAACTCGGAGGTGCCGTACGTTCGGTACTTGGACCGGTCGGATCGTGAAGACGTACGACAACATCAACCGCATTGTCGTAACGCTTCCGCTTACGGTCTACGAGGGTACGTGGACATTACTCTCCCCTCTCGTTGCTATGCATCACCATGATCTTGCGTGTGCGTAGGAAATTTTTTGAAATTACTACGTTCCCCAACAGTGGTATCAGAGCCAGGTTTTATGCGTAGATGTCATATGCACGAGTAGAACACATATGAGTTGTGGGCGATACAAGTCATACTGCTTACCAGCATGTCATACTTTGGCTCAGCGGTATTGTGAGATGAAGCGGCCCGGACCGACATTACGCATACGCTTACGCGAGACTGGTTTCACCGTTACGAGCACTCGTGCTTAAAGGTGACTGGCGGGTGTCTGTCTCTCTCACTTTAGCTGAACCGAGTGTGGCTACGCCCGGTCCTTGCGAAGGTTAAAACAACATTAACTTGACGAACTATCGTTGTGGTTTTGATGCATAGGTAAGAACGGTTCTTGCTAAGCCCATAGCAGCCACGTAAAATTTGCAACAACCAAGTAGAGGACGTCTAACTTGTTTTTGCAGGGCATGTTGTGATGTGATATGGTCAAGACATGATGCTATATTTCATTGTATGAGATGATCATGTTTTGTAACCGAAGTTATCGGCAACTGGCAGGAGCCATATGGTTGTCGCTTTATTGTATGAAATGCAAACACCCTATAATTGCTTTATTTTATCACTAAGCGGTAGCGATAGTCGTAGAAGCAATAGATGGCGTAACGACAACGATGCTACGATGGAGATCAAGGTGTCGCGCCGGTGACGATGGTGATCACGACGGTGCTTCGAAGATGGAGATCAGAAGCACAAGATGATGATGGCCATATCACATCACTTATATTGATTGCATGTGATGTTTATCCTTTATGCATCTTATCTTTCTTTGATTGACGGTAGCATTTTAAGATGATCTCTCACTAAATTATCGAGAAGTGTTCTCCCTGAGTATGCAACGTTGTGAAAGTTCTTCGTGCCGAGACACCACGTGATGATTGGGTGTGATAGGCTCTACGTTCAAATACAACGGGTGCAAAACAGTTGCACACGCGGAATACTCAGGTTAAACTTGACGAGCCTAGCATATAACAGATATGGCCTCGGAACACGGAGACCGAAAGGTCGAGCGTGAATCATATAGTAGATATGGTCAACGTATTGATGTTCACTGTTGAAACTACTCCATCTCACGTGACGATCGGACATGGTGTAGTTGATATGGATAACGTAATCACTTAGAAGATTAGAGGGATGTCTATCTAAGTGGGAGTTCTTAAGTAATATGATTAATTGAACTTAAATTTATCATGAACTTATTACCTGATAGTATTTTTCTTGTCTATGTTTGTTGTAGATAGATGGCTCGTGTTGTTGTTTCGTTGAATTTTAATGCGTTCCTTGAGAAAGCAAAGTTGAAAGATGATGGTAGCAATTACACGGACTGGGTCCGTAACCTGAGGATTATCCTCATTGCTGCATAGAAGAATTACGTCCTGGAAGCACCGCTGGGTGCCAGGCCTGCTGCTGATGCAACTGACGACGTTAAGAATGTCTGGCAGAGCAAAGCTGATGACTACTCGATAGTTCAGTGTGCCATGCTTTACGGCTTAGAACCGGGTCTTCAATGACGTTTTGAACGTCATGGAGCATATGAGATGTTCCAGGAGTTGAAGTTAATATTTCAAGCAAATGCCCGGATTGAGAGATATGAAGTCTCCAATAAGTTCTATAGCTGCAAGATGGAGGAGAATAGTTCTGTCAGTGAACACATACTCAAAATGTCTGGGTATAATAATCACTTGATTCAACTGGGAGTTAATCTTCCTGATGATAGTGTCATTGACAGAATTCTTCAATCACTGCCACCAAGCTACAAGAGCTTCGTCATGAACTATAATATGCAAGGGATGGACAAGACTATTCCCGAGCTCTTCGCAATGCTAAAAGCTGCGGAGGTAGAAATCAAGAAGGAGCATCAAGTGTTGATGGTTAACAAGACCACCAGTTTCAAGAAAAAGGGCAAAGGGAAGAAGAAGGGGAACTTCAAGAAGAACAACAAACAAGTTGCTGCTCAAGAGAAGAAACCCAAGTCTGGACCTAAGCCTGAGACTGGGTGCTTCTACTGCAAGCAGACTGGACACTGGAAGCGGAACTGCCCCAAGTATTTGGCAGATAAGAAGGATGGCAAAGTGAACAAAGGTATATGTGATATACATGTTATTGATGTGTACCTTACTAATACTCGCAGTAGTACCTGGGTATTTGATACTGGTTCTGTTGCTAATATTTGCAATTCGAAACAGGGACTACGAATTAAGTGAAGATTGGCTAAGGACGAGGTGACGATGCGCGTGGGAAATGGTTCCAAAGTCGATGTGATCGCGGTCGGCACGCTACCTCTACATCTACCATCGGGATTAGTTTTAGACCTAAATAATTGTTATCTGGTGCCAGCGTTGAGCATGAACATTATATCTGGATCTTGTTTGATGCGAGACGGTTATTCATTTAAGTCAGAGAATAATGGTTGTTCTATTTATATGAGTAATATCTTTTATGGTCATGCACCCTTGAAGAGTGGTCTATTTTTATTGAATCTCGATAGTAGTGATACATATATTCATAGTGTTGAAACCAAAAGATACAAAGTTGATAATGATAGTGCAACTTATTTGTGGCACTGTCGTTTAGGTCATATCGGTGTAAAGCGCATGAAAAAACTCCATACTGATGGGCTTTTGGAATCACTTGATTATGAATCACTTGGTACTTGCGAACCGTGCCTCATGGGCAAGATGACTAAAACACCGTTCTCCGGAACTATGGAGTGAGCAATTAATTTGTTGGAAATCATACATACTGATGTTTGTGGTCCAATGAATGTTGAGGCTCGCGGCGGGTATCGTTATTTTCTCACATTCACAGATGATTTGAGCAGATATGGGTATATCTACTTAATGAAACACAAGTCTGAAACATTTGAAAAGTTCAAAGAATTTCAGAGTGAAGTGGAAAATCATCGTAACAAGAAAATAAAATTTCTACGATCTGATCGTGGAGGAGAATATTTGAGTTACGAGTTTGGTTTTCATTTGAAACAATGCGGAATAGTTTCGCAACTCACGCCACCCGGAACACCACAACCAAATGGTGTGTCCGAACGTCGTAATCGTACTTTACTAGATATGGTGCAATCTATGATGTCTCTTACTGATTTACCGCTATCGTTTTGGGGTTATGCTTTAGAGACGGCCGCATTCACGTTAAATAGGGCACCATCAAAATCCATTGAGACTACGCCTCATGAACTATGGTTTGGCAAGAAACCAAAGTTGTCGTTTCTTAAAGTTTGGGGCTGCGATGCTTATGTGAAGAAACTTCAACCAGATAAGCTCGAACCCAAATCGGAGAAATGTGTCTTCATAGGATATCCAAAAGAGACTGTTGGATACACCTTCTATCACAGATCTGAAGGTAAGATTTTTGTTGCAAAATTCGGATCCTTTCTAGAGAAGGAGTTTCTCTCGAAAGAAGTGAGTGGGAGGAAAGTAGAACTTGATGAGGTAACTGTACCTGCTCCCTTATTGGAAAGTAGTTCATCACAAGAACTGGTTCCTGTGACAACTACACCAATCGGTGAGGAAGCTAATGATATTGATCATGAAACTTCAGATCAAGTTTCTACTGAACCTCGTAGGTCTACCAGGTAAGATCCGCACCAGAGTGGTACGGTAATCCTATTCTGGAAGTCATGTTACTTGACCATGATGAACCTACGAACTATGAGGAAGCGATGATGAGCCCAGATTCCGCAAAATGGCTAGAGGCCATGAAATCTGAGATGGGATCCATGTATGAGAACAAAGTATGGACTTTGGTTGACTTGCCCGATGATCAGCAAGCCATTGAGAATAAATGGATTTTTAAGAAGACTGACGCTGATGGTAATGTAACTGTCTATAAAGCTCGACTTGTTGTAAAAGGTTTTCGACAAGTTCAAGGGGTTGACTATGATGAGACTTTCTCACCCGTAGCGATGCTTAAGTCTGTCCGAATCATGTTAGCAATTGCTGCATTTTATGATTATGAAATTTGGCAAATGGATGTCAAAACTGCATTCTTGAATGGATTTCTGGAAGAAGAGTTGTATATGATGCAGCCAGAAGGTTTTGTTGATCCAAAAGGTGCTAACAAAGTGTGAAAGATCCAGCGATCCATTTATGGACTGGTGCAAGCATCTCGGAGTTGGAATAAACGCTTTGATAGTGTGATCAAAGCATATGGTTTTATACAGACTTTTGGAGAAGCCTGTATTTACAAGAAAGTGCGTGGGAGCTCTGTAGCATTTCTGATATTATATGTAGATGACATATTATTAATTGGAAATGATATAGAATTTCTGGATAGCATAAAGGGATACTTGAATAAAAGTTTTTCTATGAAAGACCTCGCTGAAGCTACTTATATATTGGGCATCAAGATTTATAGAGATAGATCAAGACGCTTAATTGGACTTTCACAAAGCACATACCTTGATAAAGTTTTAAAAAAGTTCAAAATGGATCAGGCAAAGAAAGGGTTCTTGCCCGTACTACAAGGTGTGAAGTTGAGTCAAACTCAATTCCCGACCACAGCAGAAGATAGAGAGAAAATGAAAGATGTTCCCTATGCTTCAGCCATAGGCTCTATCATGTATGCAATGTTGTGTACCAGACCTGACGTGTGCTTAGCAATAAGCTTGGTAGGAAGGTAAAAAAGTAATCTAGGAGTGGATCACTGGACAGCGGTCAAGAACATCCTGAAATACCTGAAAAGGACTAAGGATATGTTTCTCGTATATGGAGGTGACAAAGAGCTAGTCGTAAATGGTTACGTCGATGCAAGCTTTGACACTGATCCGGACGATTCTAAATCGCAAACCGGATACGTGCTTTTATTAAACGGTGGAGTTGTAAGTTGGTGCAGTTCTAAACAAAGCGTCGTGGCGGGATCTACATGTGAAGCGGAGTACATAGCTGCTTCGGAAGCAGCAAATGAAGGAGTCTGGAAGAAGGAGTTCATTTCTGATCTAGGTGTCATACCTAGTGCATCGGGACCAATGAAGATCTTCTGTGATAATACTGGTGCAATTGCCTTGGCAAAGGAATCCAGATTTCACAAGAGGACCAAGCACATCAAGAGACGCTTCAATTCCATCCGGGATCAAGTCCAGGTGGGAGACATAGAGATTTGCGAAATACATACGGATCTGAATGTTGCAGACCCGTTGACTAAGCCTCTTCCACGAGCAAAACATGATCAGCACCAAGACTCCATGGGTGTTAGAATCATTACTGTGTAATCTAGATTATTGACTCTAGTGCAAGTGGGAGACTGAAGGAAATATGCCCTAGAGGCAATAATAAAGTTATTATTTATTTCCTCATATCATGATCAATGTTTATTATTCATGCTAGAATTGTATTAACCGGGAACATGATACATGTCTGAATACATAGACAAACATATAGTCACTAGTATGCCTCTACTTGACCAACTCATTAATCAAAGATGGTTATGTTTCCTAACCATAGACATGTGTTGTCATTTGATTAATGGGATCACATCATTAGGAGAATGATGTGATTGACATGACCCATTCCGTTAGCCTAGCACTTGATCGTTTAGTATATTGCTATTGCTTTCTTCATGACTTATACATGTTCCTGTAACTATGATATTATGCAACTCCCGTTTACCGGAGGAACACTTTGGGTGCTACCAAACGTCACAACGTAACTGGGTGATTATAAAGGAGTAC
The DNA here is from genome assembly GCF_002162155.2 of Triticum dicoccoides. Classification (NCBI taxonomy): domain Eukaryota; kingdom Viridiplantae; phylum Streptophyta; class Magnoliopsida; order Poales; family Poaceae; genus Triticum; species Triticum dicoccoides. The sequence goes on along the minus strand of NC_041385.1, from coordinate 3,798,910 downwards.
TGCAGGTTTCTCCAAAGGTACATGTTGGGTTGGCGTATTTCGAAATTAGGTTTTGTCACTCTGATTGTCGGAGAGGTATCTCTGGGCCCTCTCGGTAATTCACATCACTATAAGCCTTGCAAGCAATCTAGCTAATGAGTTAGTTACGGAATGATGCATTATGTAGCGAGTAAAGAGACTTGCCGGTAACGAGATTGAACTAGGTATTAGATACCGACGATCGAATCTCGGGCAAGTAACATGCCGATGACAAAGGGAACAACGTATGTTGTTATGAGGTTTGACCGATAAAGATCTTCGTAGAATATGTAGGAGCCAATATGAGCATCCAGGTTCCACTATTGGTTATTGACCGAGAATAGTTCTAGGTCATGTCTACATAGTTCTCGAACCCGTAGGGTCCGCACGCTTAACGTTACGATGACAGTTTTATTATGAGTTTATATATTTTGATGTATCGAAGGTTGTTCGGAGTCCCGGATGTGATACAGGACATGACGAGGAGTCTCGAAATGGTCGAGACATAAAGATTGATATATTGGAAGCCTATATTTGGATATCGGAATTGTTCCGGGAGAAACCGGGATTTTTCCGGAGTACCGGGGGGTTACCGGAACCCCCTCGGGGGTTATTGGGCCTACATGGGCCATGAGGGAGAAGAGGAGGGCCGGCCAGGGCAGGCCGCGCGCCCCCTCCCCCCCTAATCCAAATAGGACAAGGAGGGGGGAGCGGCGCCCCCCCTTTCCTCTTTCCCCTTCCCCCTTTCCTTCTCCACCAAGGCAAGAGGGGGGAGTCCTACTCCCGGTGGGAGTAGGACTCCTCCAGGCGCACCCCTTGGGGCCAGCCGCACCTCCCCCTCCCTCCTTTATATACGGGGGTAGGGGGGCACCCTAGAACACACAAGTTGATCTACGTGATCGTTCCTTAGCCGTGTGCGGTGCCCCCTCCACCATATTCCACCTCGATCATATCGTCACGGAGTTTAGGCGAAGCCCTGTGCCGGTAGAACATCATCATCGTCACCACGCCGTCGTGCTGACGGAACTCATCCCCGACACTTTGCTGGATCAGAGTCCGGGGATCGTCATCGAGCTGAACGTGTGCTGAACTCGGAGGTGCCGTACGTTCGGTACTTGGATCGGTCGGATCGTGAAGACGTACGACTACATCAACCGCGTTGTCATAACGCTTTCGCTTACGGTCTACGAGGGTACGTGGACATTACTCTCCCCTCTCGTTGCTATGCATCACCATGATCTTGCGTGTGCGTAGGAATTTTTTTGAAATTACTACGTTCCCCAACACTTGTATCATCATCTCTTGGTCGAACTAGTGCACCTATACAATTTGCCATTGTATTGGGTGTGTTGGGGACACAAGAGACTTTCTGTTATTTGGTTGCAGGGTTGTTTGAGAGAGACCATCTTCATCCTACGCCTCCACGGATTGATAAACCTTAGGTCATCCACTTGAGGGAAATTTGCTACTGTCCTTCAAACCTTTGCACTTGGAGGCCCAACAACGTCTACAAGAAGAAGGTTGCGTAGTAGACATCAAGCTCTTTTCTGGCGCCGTTGCCGGGGAGGTGGGTGCTTGAAGGTATATCTTTAGATCTTGCAATCGAATCTTTTTGTTTCTTGTTTTATCACTAGTTAGTTTATAAAATAAAAACTACAAAAAAATGGAGTTAAGTTTTTCTCATACGCTTCATCTTTTTAATATCTTTCGTGAGTTTGATGAAAAGGAAAATTGTGCTCAAGTGCTAGAAGAAGAAATCTATAGAATGTTTGATACTAAATCTTTGTATGATGAGCATGATTGCAATGTTGTTAGTATGAATTCCTTGAATATCCATGATGCTAGTGATATGCAAAGTCACAAGCTTGGGGAAGCTATGTTTGATGAATATGATATTTTTTGTCCCCCAAGTTTTGATGAGCAAATTTATTATGATGAAAGCATGCCTCCAATTTATGATGATTATATTGATGAAAGTGGGTTCGGAAGAGTGTCAACTTTAGGAAGTAGTGATCCCACTATTTTGGAGAATGTTGAATATATTGTGATGAACATGAAAGTGGATTTGGAAGAGTGTCAACTTTATTTAGTGATGATTCCACTATTTCGGAAGAGGTTCCAATTGATTATGAGAACAAAGTTGCTATCTATGATGATTATTGTGATGACTTGTATGATATTAAGAATAATGATAACCATGAAACTTGTCATCATGATTTTAGTTTTCAATTGTATTATGCCTCACATGATAGTTATTTTGTTGAGTTTTCTCCCACTACTATTGATGAGAATAAATTTGCTTATGTGGAGAGTAGCAAATTTTATATGCTTGTAGATCATGAAAAGAATGATTTAGGTTCTGGTTATATTGTTGAATTTATTCATGATGCTACTGAACATTATTATGATCGAGGAATATATGCTTGTAGGAATTGCAATAATGTCAAGTTTCCTCTCCATGTGTTGAAAATCTTGAAGCTATGCTTGTTTTGCCTTCCTATGCTAGTTGATTGTTGTTCCCATAAGTTATTTGCTCACAAAATCCCTATGCATAGGAAGTGGGTTAGACTTAAATGTGCTAGTCATATGCTTCATGATGCTCTCTTTATGTTTCAATTTTTATCTTTGTTGTGAGCATCATTGTCATCATGCCTAGCTAGAAAAGCATTAAAGAAAAGCGCTTGTTGGGAGACAACCCAATACTTATCCTTACTGTTTTTGTGTGTCCACAAGATTAGGCTACTGTAGTAATCATGTTTTATAGGTTTTGTTTGAATAAAGTGCCAAGTAAGACCTTTAGGATAGCTTACGGTGGTAGTTGTGTTGATCCTGCTGAAAATCAGAAACTTTTGCACCCAGTAAATTAGTTTTGTTAATTCACAGAAACGTGCTTCTGATCGGATTCTTTTTGCTCTGGATTGGTACACTAATTGGTTAGGACTTCCTAATGTTGTAGTATTATTGGAGTTCCATAAGTATACGTTTGATACAGATTACCACAGACTGTTCTGTTTTTGACAGATTCTGTTTTCTATGTGTTGTTTGCTTATTTTGATGAATCTATGAGTAGTATCGGAGGGTATGAACCATAGAGAAGTTGGAATACAGTAGATATTACACCAATATGAATTTAGAATGAGTTCATTACAGTACCTAAGTGGTGGTTTTATTTTCTTATACTAACGGAGCTTACGAGTTTTCTGTTGAGTTTTGTGTTGTGAAGTTTTCAAGTTTTGGGTAGAAATTCGATGGATTATGGAATAAAGAGTGGAAAAAGCCTAAGCTTGGGGATGCCCAAGGCACCCCAAGGCAATATTCAAGGACAACCAAGAGCCTAAGCTTGGGGATGCCCCGGATGGCATCCCCTCTTTCTTCTTCGTTCATCGGTAACTTTACTTGGAGCTATATTTTTATTCACCACATGATATGTGTTTTGCTTGGAGCATCATTTTATTTTGTTAGTATTTGCTTGCTCTTATTTACAATAATTTTTTGCATCTATATTTTTAATAAAAATGTCAGGGATAGCCTTTACCGTGCTTATGTTGCTAGTATACATGTTGTTGTTTGAAAACAGAAAGTTTACCGCTCTTGCAAAAATTCCCTAGAAAAGTCAGAGCATGATATTGAAACTTTTTCTATAATGAGCTCTGATAAATCTTCTAAAACGTAATATTTTTCTCATAATTTTTGGAGTTAGGGAAGTATGATGAATCTTGCATTCTTTACAGACCTATTTTGGCAGATTGCTGTTATGTTTGCATTGTTTGCATATGTTTGCTTGTTTAATGATTCTATTTGAGGATAGGGGTATTAAATATGCAGAGGCATTTAGTATGCAATATTGAATAATAATTTTAGTGATTTGTAACGGTAGAAAATGATAAGGTTTTGCATTGGTTTATACTAACCTATCTCACGAGTTCTTGTTGAGTTTGGTGTGGATGAAGCTTTTCATAAATAGAGAAACCATGATATGAGAGGAATTAAGGAGACACAAAAGTTCAAGCTTGGGGATGCCCAAGGCACCCCAAGATAATATTTCAAGAAGTCTCAAGCATCTAAGCCTGGGGATGCCCCGGTAGGCATCCCACCTTTCTTCTTCAACCACTATCGGTTAGTATCGGTTGAGCCTAAGTTTTTGCTTCTTCACATGAGTTGTGCTATCCTTGCAATGTCATTTTATTTTGGTTTGCTTGCTGTTTGAATACAATACCAAGATCTGAAATTCTTTATTGAGAGAGAGTCTTCACATAGTTACATAATTATTTAGCTACTCATTGATCTTGACTTATACCTTTTTGGAGTAGTTTGTCATTTACTCATGTGCTTCACTTATATCCTATGAGTAAATGGTTGAATGAGTTGAATGTCATAAATCTGAAATTATATATGTCTCATTTTCTTATCCCATGGGGAGTAATGACTTCACATCTAAGAAGTAGAGGTTCTAAATTTATTGAAGGTTAGCAAGCATTGTATTGGTCATTTGAACAATTCATGAAAGAATATTGAAGAAAGAGAGATTTCACATATAAATATACTATCCTAGACATCTTTTATAATTGTGAGCACTCATTAAGTATGACATGCTAAAGAGTTGATGTTGGACAAGGAAGACAACATAATGGATGATGTTTTCTCACATCTCAGTTAAAGTATATTGTCATGGATCATTCAAACATGTCGAGCTTGCCTTTCCCCCTCATGCTAGCCAAATTCCTTGCACCAAGTAGAGATACTACTTGTGCTTCCAAATATCCTTAAACCCAGTTTTGCCATGAGAGTCCACCATACCTACCTATGGATTGAGTAAGATCCTTCAAGTAAGTTGTCATCGGTGCAAGCAATAAAAATTGCTCTCTAAATATGTATGATCTTTTAGTGTGAAGAAAATAAGCTTTATACGATCTTGTTATGGAAGCAATAAAAGCGACGGACTACATAATAAAGGTCCATATACAAGTGGCAATATAAAGTGACGTTCTTTTGCATTAAGATTTTGTGCATCCAACCATAAAAGCGCATGACAACCTCTTCTTCCCTCTGCGAAGGGCCTATCTTTTACTTTATGTCTTTTACTTTATGCAAGAGTCAAGGTGATCTTCACCTTTCCCTTTTTCATTTTATCCTTTGGCAAGCACCTCGTGTTGGAAAGATCCTGATATCTATATCCAATTGGATGTAAGTTAGCATGAATATTATTGTTGACATCACCCAAAGGTGAATATTGATGTCTACTACGCAACCTTCTTCTTGTAGACATTGTTGGGACTCCAAGTGCAGAGGTTTGTAGGACAGTAACAAATTTCCCTCAAGTGGATGACCTAAGGTTTATCAATCCATGGGAGGCATAGGATGAAGATGGTCTCTCTCAAGCAACCCTGCAACCAAATAATAAAGAGTCTCTTGTGTCCCCAACACACCCAATACAATGGTAAATTGTATAGGTGCACTAGTTCGGCGAAGAGACGGTGATACAAGTGCAATGTGGATGGTAGATATAGGTATTTGTAATCTGAAAATATAAAAACAGCAAGCTTACTATTGATAAAAGTGAGCATAAACTGTACTGCAATGCTAGGAAACAAGGCCTAGGGTTCATACTTTCACTAGTGCAAGTTCTCTCAACAATAATAACATAATTGGATCATATAGTTATCCCTCAACATGCAACAAAGAGTCACTCCAAAGTCACTAATAGCGGAGAGCAAACGAAGAGATTATGGTAGGGTACAAAACCAACTCAAAGTTATCTTTTATGCTCGATCTATTCAAGAGTCCGTAATAAAATAACACGAAGCTATTCTTTCCGTTCAATCTATCATAGAGTTCGTACTAGAATAACACCTTAAGACACAAATCAACCAAAACCCTAATGTCACCTAGATACTCCATTGTCACCTCAAGTATCTGTGGGTATGATTATACGATATGCATCACACAGTCTCGGATTCATCTATTCAACCAACACAAAAGTACTTCAAAGAGTGCCCCAAAGTTTCTACCGGAGAGTCAAGACGAAAACGTGTCCCAACCCCTATGCATAAGTTCATTGAACCCGCAAGTTGATCACCAAACCATACATCAAGTAGATCACGTGAATATCCCATTGTCACCACAGATAAGCACGAAAAGACATACATAAAGTGTTCTCAAATCCTTAAAGACTTAATCCGATAAGATAACTTCAAAGGGAAAACTCAATCCATTACAAGAGAGTGGAGGGCGAGAAACATCATCAGATCCAACTATAATAGCGAAGCTCGCGATACATCAAGATCGTATCACCTCAAGAACACAAGAGCGAGAGAGATCAAACACATAGCTACTGGTACATACCCTCAGCCCCGAGGGTGAACTACTCCCTCCTCGTCATGGAGAGCGCCAGGATGATAAAGATGGCCACCGGTGAGGGATCCCCCTCCGACAGGGTGCCGGAACAGGCTCCCGAGAGGTTTTTGGTGGCTATTGAGGCTTGCGGCGGCGGAACTCACGATCTATGGTTCGCCTCGAAGGTTTTAGGGTATATATGAATATATAGGCGAAAGAAGTCGGTCGGGGGAGCCTCGAGGGGCCCACGAGATAGGGGGCGTGCCCAGTAGGGGGGGCGCCCCCATCCTCGTGGCCACCTTGAAGCTTCCTTGGCTTCAACTCCAAGTCTCCTGGATCACTTCCGTTCCAAAAATAACGCTCCCGAAGGTTTCATTCCGTTTGGACTCCGTTTGATATCCCTTTTCTTCGAAACACTGAAATAGGCAAGAAAACAACAATATGGGCTGGGGCTTCGGTTAATAGGTTAGTCCCAAAAATAATATAAAAGTGTATAATAAAGCCCGTTAACATCCAAAACAGATAATAATATAGCATGAATGCTTCATAAATTATAGATACGTTGGATACGTATCACTTTGATGAATGCGTTTTGGCATGGGCTGACGAGATCATTCATCCGGTGTTGAAGCCTCGTGGCCATTATCTTGGTGATCAACTTGGCGAAGCTACAAACGAGGCTGATCGGCCTGTAATCTTTTGTGGTTAGGGCCTCTGCATTCTTTGGAAGTAGAATCATAGTTGCCTGGTTCAGCCGGTGGAGGTGTGTCGATGTGTTTGCTTGCACGGCCCTGATAGCCTTTGTCAGATCCTCTTTGATTATGGGCCAACAACGTTAATAGTACAGGCCCGTAAACCCATCGGGCCCCGGCGCACTGTAACCATCCAGCTCTTTGATGTTAGCCAGGATTTCTTCCTCCGTGATAACATTGTCCATCTCGGCAAGGTTCAGTCTTGCGTACCCTAACTCGGATAGGTTTAGCCGCCTGGATAGGGGTTCCTTAGCTCCAAAAATTGGCTCGAAGAAGGAGTGGAACGCCTTTACTTTTGCGTCTTGATCGGTGATAATCTGCCGGTCCACCTGAAGCTTGATGATGAAGTTCTTTCGCCGTCTAGCTGACGCTTTGGCTTTGAAGAATTTGGAGCCTGCATCCCCCTCTTTTATGCCCTTTACTCGTGATTTCTGACGCCAGATTGCCCTGTCTAATGCTTCAAATCCTATTCGTTGCATCTTCAAGCTAGCTCGAAACTTTCTCTCTGCGGCCGCTTAAGGGTCTAAGATCCATGACTCTGTCAAATTGCCCAATGATCTCGCTTCTAATGGCCGCCTTCAGCCTTATGTCATTGCAGAATTGGCCTTGCCAGTGCTGCAGTGCTTTGGCCGTGGCAGCGAGGCTTCCCGCAAAGTGGCCAACTGGATCCCCGTACGTCGGCGCCCCATGCCATGCACCTTGAACCACCTCGTCGAAACCGTCCAGTTTCACCCAATGATTCTGGAACTTGAAGGCTCTGTGTTGTCAGAATGCAATCTCACAGTTGAGAAGGAGTGGGCAGTGGTCCGAGATGTCCGAGGATAAGGCTTGTAGCATGTAGTTGGGCATTCTCTCCTCCCATTCCCCATTGATGAGAACTCAGTCAAGCTTCACCATCGTGGCGTTTTGTTGTTCATTACTCCGTGTATACCTATGGCCATGGAGGTATAGATCCTTTAGTTGAAGCTCGTTGATGAAGTTTCTAAAGGCTGTGATGCAGCGACGGTTGATCCCCGGGTTGTTCTTGTCTTCAGCTTGGGTGATGATGTTGAAATCACTGACCAATGCAAGGGCCGTGCCATTGGGAATACTGCTCTGTATAGTATCTTTGAGCTCACGAAGGAACGCTAGCTTATCCTTCCAATTCTGCGGGCCATACACACCAATCACTCCCACTGGTGCCCCCTTGGCATCTTTCCCAACTGCCGCCACCGAGTACCCTTGAACTGTGATGTTGGACATGGAGTAGTGGTCACCTTTCCATGCCATTAACACCCCTCCTCTGGATCCAACAACTGGCAAGTAAGCAAACTCAGAGAACTCCGCACCACAACATTGGTTCACCACAGCCCTATCGATGAAGGATAGTTTTGTTTCTTGCAAACATACTAAGGATACATTGTTACGGTACACCAACTCCTTAACTACTATTCTCGTAGCTGGGTTATTCAAACCCCTGACGTTCCACACTATCCAGTTGTCCTCCATGGGCAAACATGTTCGACAAGCTGTAGTCATTCCGGCCTAGGTGGAGGCCGGCACCGGCATGGGCGAGTCCCTCTTACCCGCCCTAGCGAGTGAAGCAAGGGCCTCGATCTGGACAGATGAGAGGAGTTCATCAAATGCCCTCATGTACTCTAGGAGGCGCTGCTCTTCTGGTTTGCCTCGCTCCGGGATGGCGAGCCCCCTCTTGGACATGACGAGCCTCCTTGCTTGTGCCATGATGTTGCCTTGGGTCTCCGGGAACAGATTCCTCTTGCTGGTGAGGCGGTAGCTGCGTCGGGTGGCCATTGCCGGTGGCTTTGCCGGGCGGCGGGGGCGCCCACGTTTGGCCTTTGGAGCTTGCAGGATGGTCGGCTCAACGGGTGCCGCAACCAGCTCCAGGAAGTGTGTCGTTGCTTGCTCGTGGGTGATTGGTTGGATGGTCACCCCATCATTGGCCTCTTTTGGATTCTCCTCCATGTTCACGCCAGCGCTGGCCCCCCATGCCAGCACGGCTAGTGGGGCATGGTAGGCGCGAGGGTAGCTGGGTCAGCGCGCCATGCAGGACAGCGGACGCAACGTCGCCCGTGGTGGGCCTCGATCCGCCCGCCCGACCACCCGACATCATCATCACCACGGTAGGCCGGCCGAGGGGTGTTGTGTCAGGCAGATCCGAGGCCGCACGAAGGCAGGCCGGCACAGTTATCATTGGCAGGGAAGTGGGGGTCCACGCAGCACTGTGGGCTGTCTCCTCCCGAGACAGTGACAGGGTGCCCATGCCCAGTAGCGGCAGAGGCCCACCCACGTCCGCATGGTTGCCTGGGGGTCCACTGCAGCATGTGACATGACCCCACCATGCAGATTGGCTGAGCCGCTCCCCGTCTCCGCCGAGTCCAGCCCGGCCGCCTCCAGCACTGGCTCGCCACCGCCGGCTCGTCCGCGTCCGCCGGAACAAAGACCGAGGCAGCAAGCACGCGGCCTATCCACAAGTTAATTGAGCATGTAAACAAAAGACGTATGAATATTTCATAATACCCACAAGGAAAAATGGAAATTGGGATGATTCTTATCAGCAGCAAGTTGGTATAGATTTGAGCCGAGTAAATCCCGGGTACTTAGTCGTGGTTCCAAGTTGGTATATTCTATCTTGGAATTTGAACTAGTTTAAATTTCAGTCAAATGTTATTTGATATATGAATTGTGATAAAAGTAATCCAAATATATTTTTTCAAAAAGAAGATGATTTGGTTGATCTGAGTGCCCTATTTTAGGGCAACTGTTGAAGGCGGTAACTTCTTGTGCCCAAGAAAACACCTTCTCATCTCCAATTTGTTTTTCTTTACCTACTTTTTGTGCCCTATTATAGGACAACTGTCGGAGATGCTCTAACTGGAGTAGAAGTTGGGGGAGATGAGGAGAGAGGTCATCCATATGGAGGTGGATGCATGGCGCCATGCGCGAGAGGCAGGGAAATACTTCCACGCGTCAAGAGGCATTTATTTCTTAGTGTGGTTTTTCCTAGCTCGAGCTCGGTGGTACCCTCGTGAACGTAAAACTGAAATAAATAGTAAAAAGCAAAAAAAAATCTGACACTTTGTGGTGTTGATTATGACCAAACGTTGTAGATGCTTGCAACTTTTTGTTCAATTTTTTTAATTTTCAATTTTAGTTCAGTTCGGCCAAGGTTTATATTTGTGTTACACAAACACGTTGTTTGTTCAAAAGAGCTTCATGTATCCAAGTTAGCTTCGGCCAAGGTTTTAAGTGTTGTCCTCTTAGTCGTTGCAGAGTTCTTTTCTACTACTCCATTTTCGGCACGAAGAATGGCCAACTAGCTAGAATGCCTTGCTTCTCTATGTGCCTCTCGAGTTTAGCGCTAAATGGCCTGATAAACACTCTGTATGCGCCTTCTGGGCAAGGAGGTTCAAGCCGATGGTTGGCCCACTCGAAGCCTAAACATCGGTTGTATCATGTTAAAGAACAACATAAGCACGAATTAATTTTCGGTCTGACCAATTGCGGATTGGCACCAAAAACCTTGATTTAATTCAGACGTAAATTTTTTGGTTTTCCGAACGTATGACACTTTCATCTTATTTGTATGCTTTTTTCAGGAAGTGGGACATCCTCTAGGTCAGTGTTCTTCATGGTAATTTTGCTCAGGAAATATCTTTTCCGACCCGTATTTCAACATCTTCCCCGCCGAGCTACAGCTGGGCGATGGCCAAATGCAAAAGATGTTGACTAAGTTCCCGAGGAGATATGATCCTAGGGTTGCATTGACGATTCAGTGCAGAAAATACGGTTTCGCAAAAGATTATGATTCTCATGGGCTACTACAGACCGTGTTTCCATTCCTAAAGTATGTTGCCGAGCAACTACTTGATCCTCAGGTTGATTTCATGAATCGACCCGAGTCTCAGGGGCTACTGAGATCAGCGGTTTTATGTTATCCTTCAGGTGCACCTCGACTTGGTGGAAAACTTTTTCTTCACCGGAGGCCAACACTCTACATCGACAACTCAAGACCAAGGTGGTGCACTACTTTAGAGGCAATCCGACATAAGAGCTCAGCTGCAAGGAAATAACAAGGCATTTTATGAAGGCCGAGACCTTCAAGGGGCTCTCAGATGCCCGACATGTGAACTCTTCGAATACACCCCGGCGATCCTTGAGATCAGAGATGACAAGATTTATTAAACCAACTTTCAAGACCGACGAATAAAGACAAAAAATAGTTCAAAAGAACCAAGGAGGGTCCCCAACTTGAAGACTAGTTTAGGGGCCACTAATGGTGTCCTAGACTAGGGAATACTCACCATGTCGTCTCCCGAACAGGTGGACCGGACCGAGGACCCATCATGGTGGTTAATTACTAGGCCTTTTCAGGCATCCCATGACATATACAAAGAAGATTCCACAAGACTTGGCACTCTAGACGAGGACTCTCCTAAATCCTAAGTCTCATTATATAAACCGAGGCTAGACTAGTCGATAGAAGATATTTGATAGATTCATGCACATATGATCTTGAGGTAGATCATCATGTACTTTGTACCTATCCGGGGAAGAAATTGTGCATGTTGTATCTACTTAGGAGGAAGCAAGACAAAGACAAAAGAAAAAAAAACCAAGAGGCCAAGAGTCAATGCTCCTGTTAGGACGCCGTCAAAATTTTGGGCTCATTTTCATAAGGTAAATGAGCCATCGAAGGTTGACCCAAGAAGGATTGTGTTGAAGGCTATGTACAATTATTGTCTCAAGAAATATGCGTATGCCCAATGTGTAGAACCTCAACTACTGGAAGGCACCATAAAACGTGTGTGAACTACAAGAATAGGATGGCTAGGGAAGACACCAAGCACTATCACCCTCCAAAAAATCAATGGTACAACAAGTGGTCCAATGGCGAACCCCTCCATTGTGCACGACCAATGAATCATCAAGGGGCTTATTGCTAAGATGATATGTGTGCATGAGCATTCATTTAGAAATTAGAATGGTTGAACAACATTCTAATGAAGTGCGTGAATCCAACTTATAAATTCATTGGGAGGAAGGCAATATGAGCCGAGTGCATGTGGGCTTACAAGAATTAAAAGGAGGTGCTTAAATATGTCCTAAAGGGTGTGCACTCAATAATTCTAACTACCAAGTTGTGGACAATCAACCAGACCTTATCTTACATGTTTGTAGTTGCAGACTATACAGCTAGATGAGAATTAGAAGATGCAAACCCATGTGCTTGCTTTCATAGAGTTGGATCATCCTCACTACGGAAATGTCATTGGGAATGCTCTCTATGCGCATGTGACCGAATGGAATATTAAGACCGAAATGATGTCCATAACACTCGACAACCCTTCAAAAAATGATGGTGTGCTTGAATCTTTGAAGGCGAAATTCTTGTTTCGGAGAGGTATGCTTGTATGCTTGCTTTTTTTTCACTTATGCTTGCTGTTTTAGCACATATGTTTGCTATTTTTACTCAGATATAAGTTATTTGTGCTCATATGCTTGCTGTTTTTTCTCATATAGAAGCTATTTGTGTTCACATGCTTGCTGTTTTTGCTCATATTGAAGTTGCTTTTGCTAGTTGGCTCATACGCTTCTTGTTTTTCGCTCATATAGAAGTTTGCTTTTGTAGGTAACGACTTCGAAGGAAAATATTTTAGTTGTATCATCTTAGTTACACAACATCTTTTAACATTTTCAATAGTGTTTTATTTAGTCTCGTGGCAATTTCACAATATTTTCTGGTTTCCATACATAGCAATTTTTGTAACTTACATTTTTTTTACAATGGCACATTTAAAAGAATATTTTTTTTGATAACCATGGCAAATGAAAAATCATTGCAAATTTGCTACGTGCTTGTGTTCACTTTTTCTAAATATATGGGATGAAATTTTGCTAGTTGTAGTCTATCATGGCCTTTTTCTTTTGTAGGTATTTTTCGCGTGGTAGCTTTAACAAGTAGAACATTGCTATTTTCCCTCAAAACAAAAGAGTAGAACATTGCAATTTATCGTCCGATAAATGGCAATAGTTATATTTTTTTGTTTAGTGCCAAAATTTTGTATAAACATATCCCCCACCAGCTGGTTGTTTTTTGTATTCTTGAGGAATTGCAAATTTTAGTTTTTTTCAACGCATTTTTATATGATCCGGGGGAAGCCCATTGAAAGGCTGTCCGTCTGCTGGGGGTTCGCCCAGCGAACGAAAACATTCCATCAATAAAGAGATTTTCGTAGCACGCATGGATTCTGCCAATTCTGCCAATTCACGTCACGTCACGTAGGACGTAGCACGCATGGATTCTTCTCGCCAGGTTTGTGGCCTTTTTATCTATCAACAACTACGAAGCAAGAGAGGCAACCATCGATCTCATCTGACAGCAATGGCGTGCGAGACCCAGAACGTCTCACGGTTGCCCGACGAAGTCGTCATGGAGATATTTTCCTTCTTGCCGGCAAAGTCCATCGGCCGCTTCCGCAGTATGTCGCGTTCATGGTGCGCCGAGCTCTCCTCGCCTTCGTTCGTCGAGTTCCACCGCTGGCGAGCCAACAATCCAAACCAGCCCAAGCTCTTCTTTAGCGCCAACTTCGACGACGAGGCAGCCGGTTCCGAAGACGACAACGAGGCATCCGGTGCCGAAGACGACGTCTGAGGCATCAGACGGTTCCGAAGACGACGACGAGGCATCCGATGATTCCAAAGACGACGACGAGGCATCCGACGATTCCATAGACGACGACGAGGCATCCGATTTCAAAGAGGGCGAAGAGGCATCCTATTCCAAAGACGACAAGGCATCCGATTCCGAAGAAGACGACGACGAGGCATCCGATTCCGAAGATGAAGAGTACTACTTCTATTCCTGGCAGCCCAGTGGTGGTTCGTTCAACAAGCTCATGGAAAACAATTTTTGGAGGCCAGCACCGCTCACCAAGCCTCTTCACGGCCTCGTCCTCATCCGATCCGTTTGCGTCTTCAGCCACAATCTCGGTGGTGGCTACGACGTCTGCAACCCTTCCACCGGCGAGTTCTTGCATCTTCCTGACACCAGGCTGCCATTGAAGACCGTCGAACGGTACTCGACAACTCATGGCCCTTTGCCGTGCTACTCGGACATTGCGTATGGATTTGGTTACTGCTCCGTAACGCACCAGTATAAAGCGGTTCGTATTTTCAGCTCCCCCGTGTACATCGATATCGCCACCACCTGCTGCGAGGTTCTCGTCCTAGGTGTGCCGACGTGGTGGAGGCCAACGGCCCAGCAGCCTCCCGACTGCATCGTGGAGGAGCACAACCCGGCCGTGTTCTTGAACGGGTACCTGCATTTTCTCTGCCTAGATGGTGGCATTGTCACTTTCAGTGTCAACGATGAGACTTTCGATTCCTTGTCACCGCCGCCGCCCTACCCGGACACTAACCAAGAGGACAATGCTCTAGTCGCCAGGATGACAGAGCTGGATGGGTGCTTATGCCTGTGCCGTGAGAAGTCAAACGGCGATGGACCATACCAAGTGTGGCTGCTGAGAGACTACGAGGCACAACAATGGGAGCAGCTCTGCTCCTTCGACCGGAGCGTTTGGCCGGAGCCCGAGCGGACTCAGCTGCAAACACAGTGGATAACTCCACTCACCATGCACAATGACAGCAGCATACAGAGAAAGATTATGTTCGGGACTGGTACTTGCAGGGTGTTCACCATGGACCTCGACGGCACGCCCGAGGTGCTGCTCATTCCGGACGAAGCCATGTCCAGAAGTATACGTGATAACCAAAATTACCCAGCAGTAGGCTTGTTCGAAGAGAGCCTCGTTCTCCTTGGTCGTATAATCCAGGACATGGATTTCAGGTCACCGACGACTCAAGCTTGGTCAGACGTCCTCAAGTGGCTGCCGGCACAGTCGGTTTTGGAGCTAAGCCTCGTGTGCAGGGAGTGGCGTGCCATGGCCTTGAATCCCCAGTTCCACCAGTCCCATGTCGTCCATGCCAACTCGGTCAAAAAGCATCATCGTATCAAGTTCGTCATCGATCCGTCATTTGGTGTTCTCTGGGACATGGATGGCGTCGATAATTTCCCATATCCGCCAGACATTACATCGGACCTGTTTCACTGTTCACGGCCTAAACGTGGGCACCTTAAATGGCATGGACTTCTTGTGCAATCCTGCAATGGGCTACAACCAACTCATCCAACATGATGACAAAGATGTTCAAAACAACCAGGAAAATAGATCTTTTGCTGCCCGTATCGCATTGGGATATGACTCTGACATCAACGACCATGTGTTGGTGTCTCTTGCCCACGAGGAGAGGAACATGGACACTCGCCAATACAAACTACGATGCAATGTGCGAACTGTGTATGGTGACCAATGGTATGAGAATGACCCTCCGCCGAGGCCAGTGGCTGATTCGCCACCCGCCTACGCAGATGGCAAGATTTACTGGTTGGTCGAGCCAAAGCTTGGGCCGAGCACCACTGCATCATGTGAGCTCGTGGCATTTGACACCGTAGAAAGAGAGTTTGAGGTTGTGGAAGGGCCACTGTGCAGCTACAATAATGGAGGCCGCATATCTGTTGTTGAGCTCCACGGCATAATTCATGTGGCGTGGTCGGATCAAGATGAGGATGCCATTGACGTATGGGTGATGGAGGACAGCTGCGCTTGGCGCGTTGAGTACCGCATAGAGCTCGCCAAGTTCTCACCAGAGTACTCGTCCGAGAGTACAACGATCATGGCTATTGATCCTACAGACGGACGGATTTTGCTCAACACAGGAAGATCGTTAGGATACTACAATCCCGAGACCGGGGAGCTGGAGACAATCTACCATGTTACCGCTGAGTCAGTGTACAATGATAACAGGACCCATTTCTGTGCGGTTGTCTACCAAGAAAGCCTATTCCGGCCATTTGTGAGGGAGTAATGCTACATCTACAAAAGATTACTTTTTTTACAAACAGACTGATGTGAAGGATTACGATTGGCAATAGGGGGATGAAGATAATTAGTTTGAAAATTTAAGTAAAATGTTTGTCGATTTTTGTAGGTCTAGCATTATTGTTTATGAGGTAGCAAAGTCTATAACTATAGGAGTCCTTTTACGGTACATGAAATTATTCTACGCCGTTTATTTTTATGATCCAGTGGCCAACATATAACAATACTACACTAGAACTCTTGTAGTATATTCATGCATGAAGAGCACTCTGGGCAGTCCAGCATCCAGCTTCCGCTGGTAATCCACGAGCTGGGTGATGGCCGGAGCCTGGAGGGATGCCGCCGGAGCTACCGTTAGGGCGAGTATAGTGGGTGTGGGGTACGCGGGTCTGGGCGCCATCAGCTGGCCGCCAAGCACTTCGCCATCGCGTTCCATCGAGTTTGACGTCCACGCTTGTTTAGGCTTGAAACAGTTATTTTTAGTGGAACTTGGAAGTAGTAATTATATATGGTTGGATCAGGACATGGATTGAATGTGTCATACGCACTGTTTCTCTCTCAAGTTACCAAACCTCTCGGATTCCATGGATTTCTCTGGCCTTCAATTCACGTTGGTAATTAACACAACCATCCATTTTCCCTGATCGGCTTTAATCCCACAGGCCGGAGCCAGGATTTGAGCATGAGGGAGTCAAAGAAGCAATCATATATAACATATATATAAGGCGGCTATAGGGACACGGAGTATGTGAGCTCGAGCTCACATGCACCCTTTGCTATAGTAAAATCAAAAAAAAAATTAATAATTTTTAAAAAAAATCTGAATTACTTTGGCAACAAACATTGATGTGTGTTTCACATGCCTGCCAATTTTCGTGATGAAACGACATTGGTGGAGACCTCGGAAAAAAAAACAAAATCGTGCTAAAAAAACATGCGCCCTTTGCTATAGTGACCTTCATGAATATCATTTTGTCACAAAATTTTGCACGCGTGTGAAAACACATCAATGTTTGTTGGCAAAAAATTTCATATTTTTTTTAAACTTTTTTCTGAATGTACTGTAGCAAAGGGTGCATGTGAGAGCTCACGAGAGCACTTTCGGCGACTATAGACGTCTCATACATATATAACCGGGATCAAATTGCAATGCCGTCTTTTCGCAATTCAAAAGAAAATAACACTTTTGTTAGTATAAATATATCTCTAGACAGCAGAGCATATGGAACAAATCAACAATATCCCTCTCCAAACATAGCAAACAGAAAAGTAAATATTGAATATACAACTTTAAAAATTGTAGTTACCAACGTATAGTAACATTGGTTACCTTGAGATTGAACCTAGTAATTTGTGCAGTTTAGTTCAATGTTGCATATACCTTGCGATTTTGGTCTAGCTCCAACTACATGAGCTGTGGGACTGGATGGTATAGGATTTGATACTGACCGACAACAAACAACTGCTTCATTGGGATGAGCCAGTGATGACTGATCGAATACTCGACGACGAACGTCATAGCTTCCTTAGCTGGCTGATGGCAATGCCCCAATGAACGCGGCAATTGATCCCAGAAATCAAAACCAAATACTAACATTCAAACTAAGGTTTTGATTCAAAACAAGAAATTACTAATAGCTAATGGCCATTATAATACACACCTGCTTGAATCCATATTCCATATATAGGCTGGCCTGCCGGCGCCCAACTGTATATCATATATGGCGTCATGGCGAGCGACGGCGGCGGCGGCAACCATCTAGAGTCAGACGCACGTAGAAAGGATCAATCGATTGATTTGGTCGATGCATTAGGGCTACTGGCTTCGGCCGGCAAACCAACAACACATATGTTTTTGTTTAGTTGATAAGTACACACATGTGTCAGGCCACCAAGACCAACCACGACTGCGAGGGGCGGTGCTGAAACCATTGGGTAGTGTGAAAAGGTAGCTGCGGTGGGCGGTGTGGCAAGGTGGCTGCTAGAACGGACATAGGGGTACTGTGACCTGCGCCCCCAATGGTGGAGAAAGCGGCATGCGCAAGTTGAAATCCGGTGATGGGACCATGATGGGTGCTGCACCCGACACCTACCGGTCCTGCAAAGTGGCCTTGCAGCTTCTAAGTCTGTTTCTCCGAGCGGGGCTACGGGCCGGGCAGCGTCGGATGCAAGCGGTGTTGCATGGCTGGCTAGCATCGGTGCGAGCGGTACTACACGGCAGGTCCCAGTGCTACAACTGACGACAACCAAAGACGCAAATGGCAGTGGCCTGTGCTGGGATGATCAATGGGGGTCAGCACCGGTGCTGTGACCCGCGACGGCCGGAGTTGTCATGGCGCGCGGCGATGAAACACCAGGAAAGGTTGTGTACTGGGATATGGGGCGGGGAGGTTCCGGTCAGCCGTTCCCTCCACCCGTGGTGGGGACTGGGACGAACAAACAAGGCAAGATCGGACGGCTCGCTAGAGGGAGATCTAATGGCGGCCAAGCTGGCCGATTGGGTGACTTGATCGATCAAGCGACGCATGGCCAGCCAAGGTAAAACAGATCCACACTCGTGGATTACCTCCACATGGTACCACTTAAAGTCAAAATATTCATGTGGTATCTCCGTAGGGGGGTTGTGCTAACAAAAGACAACCTCGCACGACGCAACTGGTCGGGAAGTACAAGTGTTGTTTTTGTACTCATGACGGGACAAGTAAACACCTCTTTTTTTCACTGTAAGTTTGCGCGTTCTACGTGGTCAGCCATCCAAATAGCGTCAAATTTATATCCGCCCACAAGTGTTGCCAATATTTTTGGTCATTGGCTGGACGGTATTTCAAATAGGTACAAAACACTGATAAGGGTGGGAGTGTATGCCTTACTATGGCCGCTTTGGCTATGTAGAAATGATGTTGTTTTTAATGACAAAACTATTTCTCCTTTGCAAGTTATTTTCCGTTGTACGCACTCGCTTCGTACGTGGTGTACGCTACAACGAGCGGAGTACCAACCGTTGTTCAAGGCGGTGTGTACGCTGTTAGAGCAGGTGGCTATGGAGGTTTTACCCAACATGGATGGCAACATAATCTCCGGCTCGGTCCACCATCTCTTTCGACATAGGCAAAGTGTCGGTCTATGGACTCTACTGTTGCCGAATTGTCGGTCTTTTATCTTTCTGTTTATCAGACTACTGGTGTTTAGCTGTGTGCATCCTAGTTATGCAGAGGCCGGGTGATACTCTTAATGCTTTGTATCACTTTGATGCTACATTTTGAGATAATAAAAGCGCCCTTTATCGGAAAAAAAACTTCTCGTCGCCGCCGTGGTGGGAAAGCTTCATCAAATTTAATTTCAAGAAATTGGAAATAACAAACATTGAGATAGTAGCTTAGCCCTTTCTTGTTACACTAGTAGAAAATGGGCCTTTAGTCCCGGTTCCAGAGGGCCTTTAGTCCTGGTTCTGGAACCGGGACTAAAGGGTCGAGCCTAAAGCCCAAACCTTTAGTCCAAGTTTGCTTATGAACTGGGACTAAAGGAGTTACACGTGGCCGCTGTCTGGAGCTCCATTTTTAGTTCTGGTTGGTGTACCAACTGGGACTAAAGGAATTTTTTTGAAATTTTGTTTTTCTGAATTCTTTTGATTTTATGAATTCTTTTTCTTATTTTCAAATTTCTGAATTATTTGACAATTTAATCTCTAATCACCTCTCATCACTGTAAAGAACCATAGGGTTTTCCGAGGAAAACCAGGGTGCATTATCCCAAAATGTTCCATCTTCCTAGAAAAGTGGATTCGTTCCAGAAAAGTTCCAGAAGATGCTAATGGTAAGCAAGAAGATTGTTTACGAAGAAACAAAAAAAAATTCATATTCTGATACATAAGAGTTATATAGGAATCGAAATAGTCTTTTATTTTCTTTTTGAAAAAAAAATGGATTTCATTGAAGTAATAAAACTATTCCAATTCGAACTCAATTATGAACCACACATTCCAAATCGTCTAACTTCCCGGCCGGTCACCCATCCTGAGCACGCTTAACTTTCGAGTTCTATTCCACCTAGTTTTCAAGTCTACACTTGTTGTTTTCCTGACAATACTAAGCTGTCAATCCTATTAACCCTTAGAAGTTGAACTTGAGCATTAAGCACTGTTTGAGTTTGAAACTATTATTCTAAAAAACAATAATGTTTTAGTAACACTAATATTTCTTGAATAAGTAGTTTGACCACAGTTTAACCAGATTTGACCATAGTTTCACAAAATTCAAAAAACTAAAATAATTATTTAGTAACACTAATATTTCTTTAATAAGTAGTTTGACGATAGTTTGACCACAGTTTGACTATAGCTTTACCATAGTTTGACCAAAATTCAAAAAGTTAAAATAATTATTTAGTAACACTAATATTTCTTAAATAAGTAGTTTGACCATAGTTTGCCCATAGTTTGACCATTGTTTCACCACAGTTTGACCAAAATTCAAAAAAGTAAAATAATTATTTATTAACACTAATATTTCTTGAATAAGTAGTTTGACCAGATTTGACAAAAATTCAAAAAAAACAGAAATTTTAGCATATCGTTTTTTCTTTCAGAATTTGAGGATTCTAAAAATTTGCAAACAGGCCTACGGCGGTCGAAATCGGATGCGGATTTTCGTGTTGATTTTTTTGATATATTATGCAGGTTTTTTCGACATCATATGCAAAAGATATGGCTGTTTTACTTTTTCATAACACTTTTTTCCAAATTTATGATTTTAGTTTTCCTAACTAGTAGATGTAGTAACATAACTACATCTCGAAGGATTTAGTTTTGAATTTTTTATCATTTTCTTTTGTTTTTTTAT
>NC_041385.1:3742757-3777651 GCF_002162155.2 Triticum dicoccoides | reverse complement strand
GGGGGGGGGGTAGAGTTTGAACCTGTAGTCCCGGTTTGAAACAGGAACCGGGACTAAAGGGCATCGCGCCCTTTAGTCCCGGTTCGTGTCTCAAACCGGGACTAAAGGTCCCATTTGAACCGGAACTAATGCCTTCCCGACGCCTTAGCCGCTCGGATCGGGACTAATGCTCGTGATGCAACCAGGACTAATGTACATATTGAGTTTGGACAAAAGCCCTGTTTTCTACTAGTGTTATAATACAATTGGGGAAATGTGATCTCTTTAAAGTCAGACTACCAAAAGTAGACCACTTCAAGCGCAATTGATTAACTACCACAATGTGATTACACGTGCTATACAGGTGGTCGTGCTTTTCTTCACGCATGTTGTAGGCGTGATACAAGGGGACTGGAGTTAGGTTTTTCTAACCCTGCTGCCTGTATTACCATTTCTAGATATTTGTTTTTCTATAAACTGGACCCCCGGGGCAAAGAAAACCTGAAGGCATTGCATTGTAAGGTCAATAAATGATAGCCCGAATGCATTTCTAGTTATTTGTATATTATGGTCACGTATTTTATAATTCTAAAGAACTTCATATTTTCTTGAACAACTTCTTGATTTCATGGGACCTATCACAAATTTTGGAGCTGCCTAGTCTGTTGTACAGTAATGTACCGTAGATACCTTGACACATACAACGCCGAAGATGGCACGACCCATGGCATCGCCACGTCTGGCACTGCCTAGATGATGAAGAAAATACAAACTAAACAATTATGTCTCACGGGAAAGAAAACACCATATGGATCGTAACAGCGAAAGATGGCTAAAGGAATATGGTTAGGCGTAGGCGTGCAAACGGGTATTGTGTATCCTCTAACTCCCTTTAGTTCAATATAGGATATGTTCTTCCAGGCCAGCAACATCATTCCAAGCTTGCCTTCAGGCAGTTAATTAAGCCTCGAATTGTATATTAAGATGCTCGAGTTACTCTGACAGAAATGGATCATCGCCGTCCTCCTAAGGGAAATAAAATACACAAGAAAGGAATTATTCATCCACGAATCAATGAATAGGTTGTACGGTTGTATACCCCCTTTTGTAAACTAATATAAGATTATTTTTTTAGATCACTATCTAGGAATACGCCATTACCTTGAACTGAAATCTCAGTCTTTCCACCTCTTCATCAGACTGTAGAAGATGTGTAACAAACTATGAATAAAACAACAGAAGTGCTAAAAACTAGGTTGCCAGAAAAAAATACATTATACTTACGTTCTCATTATATCGGTCCTGGAAGTAGTCCGGAGGTAGTTGAGGTGCACCATTCTGAAAATGATACGAGATGTTCCGCCGACCACAAGCATATGCATTACCATCATTGGGGTGCTTCATATCACCTCCACAACCAAAGCAGAGGCCTTTGTTTAAAGAAAGGGGTTAATTGCCATTTAATTGCTAAATAACTAACCACTCAAGAACACATATTAACTACTCCCTCCGTTCCTAAACATAAGTCTCTGTTAGAGATGTATAGAGACATATTTTAGAGTGTAGATTCACTCAGTTTGCACCGTATGTAGTTCATAGCGAAATATCTAAAAAGACTTATATTTATGAACAAAGGGAGTACTTTACAATTGAATGTGTAAGGTTGTGTCTATGCAGCAATTACATATGGATGTCAATGCATAGAGTTGTTCAAAATACCACAAATGCAAACCTAAAGAATAAAGGATGAGATGAAAAAAAAATCTGAAATAAATGGGATAATACAGTCAGCATCACATGCTGATAGAAACACATTTACAGAACTATCTAACAGATAAGCATCAGCATATACTAGAGACAAAAAAAAACATTCACAAAGCTTTCTAACAGTTAAGTTCAGGTTACTGTCAATTACAAAGTGGTTATATTTCAACATCATGATAAGATGCTCATAGAATACCATGATAAGAAGAAGGTTCAAGTATACAGCCACTGTTCACCGTCAATCCATCATCTCCTCGATTATATTTGACTTCAGCAAAGAATAGGTTGCCAGTGTCAACACCGTAAGATCCTCTGGTCTTTGCAGTGAAATTCATATGATAGTACGTCCAGTGGATATGATAATCCTCCCAAAGAGGCTTGCCATGCAGAAAATCTTTGACTTCATATGCAAGATCCTAAAACAAGAGGTGTGGATCTGATAAGTGATTACAATTTGTTACATGAATGGTTAAGACAGTAAGACGCAACGCGGGAAAGAGTGCCAACCCCAAAAAGATTGTGATGATCGTTATACATATCCACCAAAGCTCGAGCCAACTGGTAATCCTCATCACGCCTTTTATCTTTGAATTCTGATCCACGCTTCTTTGTGCCATCAGGATAGTAACGAACACGTTTTACCATCGCATCCACTCGAGAAAGCCCCACACACCTAGTTCAGATTTAGAGCATTTTTATATGATTAGCTGATTGTGACTCCTCAAAAGTGGATGAATACATGCATATTGATAAAAGTAATCAGAATAACACAAAACTGTTGTGGATTACTTTGCATGCAAAGCTGTTGAATACAAAAAAAAAAAAAACTGAACAAAGCTGTTCCCATGCCTGTGAGCACTCATATTCTCTTTTTTTATTAAAATGTTTCAAAAAAATTCAGGTCCCCGGCTCATTGTGGTTCGCGCTGTTCTTTTGACCAGCTGAGGAACTCATTTCCGAGATGTGCGTGTGTGCCCGGCTAATAGCTTACCAATTGTACAAATCC
This sequence comes from Triticum dicoccoides, assembly GCF_002162155.2. Classification (NCBI taxonomy): domain Eukaryota; kingdom Viridiplantae; phylum Streptophyta; class Magnoliopsida; order Poales; family Poaceae; genus Triticum; species Triticum dicoccoides. The sequence goes on along the minus strand of NC_041385.1, from coordinate 3,774,902 downwards.
CAGTTCAGGAAACCCCTATTTATTCAACTCTGAGTCTCTGACAGATACAGCTATAAAAAAGTTTAATCAACACTAAGTAGTTCTCAAATATAATATTAATGTTAACCCATGCAGGTACTTATTTCAACCAAAATTAATCTAACTATGTGATAATCTTGTGTGGCCTACGTCATAAAAGCTCTATCAGACTATATTCAGTTGCAATTACACACAAAACCAGGAGAAATTAATCAATGAAAATACAGAAATAAGTTCAGAAACATTACATTGTTGGATCCTCATGGTCAATGAGATATCGATTGATAGCGCTGTTAACTTCATCCAAGCTCTGGAAAGGCCCGCCCACATCAGGATATGTACGGAAAGATCCTGTGCGATCTCTGGTGGTGTAAAATGTAATTCCCCAGTCAAAAACAGAACGGTTCCAAATGGGCGACCACGCAAGGCAGCACCCTGGTGGTCCATTGTTTGAATCCTCCACTGACAGGGCATCCGGTTTTTGCAGCGTATGTGGCGATTCAGGTTGATCCATATGCTGCTCCTTAGACCTGAAGTTGAACGGGCAGACCCAATGAGTAATAGAGCAATATATGTAACTTACTTTAGGAGATGATGAGTGAAACATGTACAATATAAACCTCCTGCAGCTAGGGAAAATAAATTTATTTTGCTTTCTATCAAACTCCCAACCAAGAGAACAAACATTCAGTTGATGTATAATTTACCCTGCACCCCCTCCCCTCAAAAAGCAACCAAACCCCGTCAACAAACATACTTTCAACTAGATCAAGTATAAAATAATCAAGATCAGACGAGAGGGAGTGGAGGCGGTCATACTCATACGGCGTCAAAGAGCATGGAGAGTATGCTGGAGGGTACTCCGGAAGATACTTAGCGTACATCTTTGCGAAATAAGCATATGGCGTTGGCGGCGGAGCGTGCTCTGACGTCGGAGCGAACACGGGAGCAGACGCCGGAGTGAACACCGGAGCGTACTTCCAAGCCAGCGTCGCGGACGTCGACGATGGGGCGTTCCGAGTGGACGTCGAAGCATAGGGTTGGTACGACCCGGCCTGCGCAGCGGTTGTCGGGGCATACAGTGGAGCGGACACCGGAGGACACAACTGAGCGTCCCACGGAGCGAACACCACAGCGTCCGTCGGAGCATGGAACCCGTCTAAATCATGCTGCTGCTGCTCTTCCTCAGACCTGAAATGGAACAGGCAGACTAAATGAGCAGAAGAACAACGGCGTCGAGAGTAATCCACATTGACAGATCGTTAAATCGTCGCATCGAATCCACATACGTACATGTTGTCTATGTTGACGGGGGATCTGCGTCGGCGGTGGCAGCTCGAGCGCTCGGATGACTCGGATTAGGGTTTGGAGTTTGAGGGCGGTCCTTGTTCGACGTAAACCCAACGTTCGATCAGATCATGTTTATGTATGCGTGTCCGTGTGCTACGTGTGCATATGTGTGTCCGTGTAGGACTAGAGTTAGACATCAACTAGGTTAGCTTGTTTTGGCTAGCACGATAGGTTACTGTGCCAATACGCCAGTCTCGTGTGCGTGCACTGCAGTAGTTGCCAAAAAAAATGCACTGCATTGCATCTCGGCGTAAAGGAACTTCGTTGGGATAGGTTAGCGTTGCTTTGTCTCTCGCTGTTCATCTTCAGAAAGTACTCGGCGACACTGACTCGGCCAACAATTAATATCTAGGGCAAGGTTGATTTTCTAGTAACGGAAGTTCATGTTGGATGACGCAAGCAACTGGCGGGGTATCCACGATTCGACCGTGGGAACTTCGTGCGCGTGGGCAACCATGATGGAGTGGGCACTCTGTAACGGCCCCGGTCTAGGGAGAGAGGAGGAGAGGGCCGGTGAGTGACGGAGAAGGGGATCAGGGAGGAAGAGAGGGGAGGCCGATAGGAGAAGAACAACTTCTCGATCCGTTTTGATGCTAGTTAATCGGTACACCGCACTCACACAGCCGTGAGGCTTAAGTACAACGCAGCCGCAGCCCATCCACACACACCTACTACCCTGCCACTTCGGGTCCACCTGTAAGCGTAATGCTTCTCTCCTTCCAGTCGCTCTTCCTGTCTAGTGGCCCCGGCTCGTCAGCGCCCTACGGGGGCTGTGGGGTCGCCGCGCCAGTCGTGACATTCGCCCCTCCTTGAGTGCCGCCTTGACCCCAAGGCGGTGTGGCAGGGAATTGCTGTTGAAGATGAGCGGGATCTTCCCATGTTGCCAACGATGCCGGTAGTCCTTCACAATGGATCAAGAGGCGAGTGTTCACTTTGTTCGCCATCCTGACTTGCTTGGTGGCTAGAACAGCCAGCGCCACATGCTCTGCCTGCAAGATCTCGTTAGTAGGGGGTAAGACAGGGTTTGCTTGTACCTCAGCGCCTTCTGCTTTCTTCAACAAGGAGACGTGCACCACGGGGTGGATTTTGCTTGTGGACGGAAGATCCAGTTTGTATGCCATTGCCCCCACCTTGGAAATGATCTTGTACGGGCCGTAATACCTGAAGGCAAGCTTCTGAAATGGCCGATGGGCGATAGATGTCTGAATGAACGGCTGCAACTTGAGCAGCACTGAATCCCCGACCTCAAACGAACGCTTAGTTTGGCGTCGATCGGCCTGTGGTTTCATGCGATCCTGCGCTTTCTTCAGCTGCTATTGCAAATGCTCTAACATAATCTCCCTCTCTCGCAGCCACGCTGCCAGGTCTGGAACAAAGCAGTTGTCGACTTGCGACACGCCAAACTCGCGAGGCAGGTGTCCATATATGACTTCAAACGGGGTTCTGCCCAGTGATGAGTGAAATGAGGTATTGTACCAAAATTCTGCGAGCGCTAACCATTTCGCCCAGTTGGCCGGACATGCGTGAACCGCACATTGCAGATAGGTCTCCAGGCATTGGTTCACCCGCTCCGTCTGTCCATCCGTCTACGGATGATAGGAAGAGCTCATGCGCAACTCGGTGCGACACAGCTTGAACAACTCCTGCCAGACGTTGCTCGTAAACACTCTGTCTCGGTCTGATATAAGAGCCAATGGTAGCCCGTGCAGACGGAATATCTCTCGCATGAACAGCTTGGCCACCTGGAGAGCCGTGTAGGGATGTGTCATGGGTATGAAGTGGGCGTACTTCGAGAACTTGTCGACCACTACCAAGATCACGTCATATCCACAGGACTTGGGCAAGCCTTCAATGAAATCAAGCGACACGACTGCCCATGGTTTCTTCGGAATCGGCAGTGGTTGAAGAAGGCCTGCCGGGGACGTCCTCTCTGTCTTAGCTTGCTGACACACCAGACAATTCCTGACCATTTCCTTGACCTGTTGCTTCAGTCCCTTCCAAGCAAATAGCCGCTTGATTCGATTGTAAGTTGCATAAAATCCAGAGTGGCCCCCAGCAGCACTCGAGTGCAGTGAGTTGATCAGGTGTTGCCGTATCTGCGTGTCTTCTCCAATCCAGATTCTGCCTTGGAAACGAAGGACCCCGTCCTGCACTGAGAACTCTGGTTCACTGGTCGGGTCTAGGGCTAGGCTGGTGAGTTTCTTTATGGCGTTGGGATCGTCCTTGTAGCTGTTTTTAACTGCTTCTAACCAAGCTGGTTTGCATACTGTGATTGCCACCAGCTCGCCTTCGTCCGCGTGATCGCGTCGAGACAGAGCGTCCGCGACACGGTTCGACAACCCAGCTTTGTATTGGATGGCGTACTGCAGTCCCACTAGTTTAGTGAACGCGCGCTGCTGAATTGGGGTGTGCAACCTCTGATCGGTTAGATGCAGCAAGCTCTTCTGGTCTGTCCTCACCACAAATTTTGCGTGTTGGACGTATGGTCTCCATCTGTTAACTGCCAGAAGCAATGCCAGGCACTCCTTTTCGTAAGCTGAGAGTCCCAAATTGCGCGGAGAGAGCGCTTTGCTCAGATACACAATTGGGTGGGAGTTTTGCATCAATACTGCTCCAATGCCTGTGCCACTTGCGTCAAGTTTCGACCACGAACTGTTTGGTAAAGTCTGGCAAAGCCAACACTGGGGCTTCCACTAGCGCTTGCTTGAGTGCCTGAAAGGCTGCGTCTGCGGTTGGAGTCCACACGAACAATGTATTCTTCTTGAGAAGATCTGTCAATGGTTTGGATATAATCCCAAAGTGTTTGACGAACTTCTTGTAGTAGCCGGCTAAACCAAGGAATCCTCTGAGTTGTTTAATTGTGTCGGGCACTGGCCACTCTTGCACTGTTTGAATCTTGCTTTTGTCAGTTGAAACTCCATCTTTGCTCACGTAGTGCCCCGAGTAATTGATTGTTTAATGAGCAAATGAGCATTTGGATAGTTTTACATAGAATTGATGCTGCCTTAACAGTTGCAGGACTTGAGCCAGAAGATCGCGGTGCTGCTCCAATGTTTTTGTGAAGACTAGGATGTCATCCATGAAAACCACTACCCCTTTGCGGTTGACTAAGGCTAACACAGTGTTCATATTTCCCATGAATGTAACTGGGGCGTATGCCAGACCATATGGCATCACCTTGAACTAGAAATGACCCATATGCGTCTTGAATGCAGTTTTGAACTCATCCTCTGGCACTAATCTGATCTGGTGGTAACCAGCTCGTAGGTCCATCTTGGAGAACCAACAGGCCCCTGCTAGTTCGTCCAGGAGTTCCTCAATTATGGGCATTGGGTATGTGGACTTAAGAGTGACGCGTTCAAATGCCTGAAATCCACACACAACCTCCATGTTTGATCTTTCGTTTTAACCAGCAATACTGACGACGCAAACGGACTAGTACTGGTGGTGATGACTCCCTTGGCAAGCATTTCCTTAACTTGAGCCTCAATTTCGTCCTTCTGCTCTGGTGTGTAGCGATATGGCCTGAGATTCACTGGCTTTGCTCCTCGTAGTAGGGGAATGGCATGGTCCCATTCTCTGTGCGGTGGCAACTCTGTCGGCTCCTGAAAAAGGTCCTGGTACTCGTCCAACACCTGCTGAATGGTTGCTAGTACATGAGTGATTTCCACTTGTCCTTCACTTATGCACAACATCACCATGTGTGCGACAGAGTCGTTTGCCTCTAGCTCCTGCAGCTCTGTCATTGATATTGCTGCCACTGTTGAAGAAGCAGTCTTTAGTCCCTGCAACAAAATGCTCTTCTCTTCATGCTGGAACTTCAATGTTTTTGCTCCCCAATCCACAAGCATCTGACGCAGTGTTCCAGCCAGTCCATTCCCAGCACCATGTCATAGCAGCCCAACGATAGTACTCGCAGATTAGTGGTAAATTGGTCTCCCTACGTCGTCCATTTGCCAGCAGGTATGTATCCAGAGCAAGATAGCACCCCTCCATCAGCAATCTTCACTGACACTGGTGCCATCGGCTGTACTTGAGCTGCCATCCTTGTTGCTACATCCTCGCTGACAAAGCTGTGGGAGCTGCCTGAGACCACCAATATCAACACCTCACGCTCTCCGATTTGTCCCAGCAACCGGACCGTGCGTGTAGTGGTCTGTCCTGTTGTTGCTAGCTTTGATATGGACATGAGCACCTCCTCTTCTGAATCAGACTCTGCTTCTTGCCTGTCATGCTCTTCAGCCTGTAGCAGCTCGAGGAGTTCCTCCACCACGTGCAACTGGACTGTGGCTGCACACTGATGGCCCTGGCCCCAATGTTCGCCGCATTTGAAACACAGCCCCCTTGCTCTGCTATAGTTGCGGAGCGCGGCTACACGGTCTTCGCCTCATCCTTGTTCAGTGCGACGGTCAGCCGCACACGCTGCGTCCAGCGCCCGGTGATCCTCCACTGCTGCCTGTGGGGCGGGTGTCGGTGTCAAAACTGGCGGATCTCGGGTAGGCGGTCCCGAATGGTAACAGGAGACAAGGGACACGATGTTTTACCCAGGTTCGGGCCCTCTTGATGGAGGTAAAACCCTACGTCCGGGGCGCTATCCACACCTTCGTCAGACATTATCCGGAACTTCGCTCGAAGCGGCGTGAGTCTTTAAGGACCCGAAAAGACCTCTCGAACAGCGACCAGTCTCTCGCCTTATTATGCCGGTCAGTTTTAGCTTTCTCCACTGAGGCGCTCGCCCGGCTCAACCGGGGCGCAATCGCAGTGGTTCTCCCAGTGCCACCTTAGCCGACAGAACGGAACGTAAGGCACCAAAACATGGGAGCCGGACAAACCCAACTATTGACCCAAGACATGATTCGGAGCCGATTCATATAATGCTATAAGTTCGGGGTGCCGCACTTATGAAAGTGTTCGGACTTACCACACCATAATTTGGGGAACATAAGTCCCTGGTGTATTAGGCCGTACCAAAATATACGGTTGCAAGATGTCATGTAATGAACATATATGTATAAAAAGTAATGTAATTGCAGTCGAAAAGTGCTGCATTATTTATTAAAGGAAGTCTGCTATGAGTGTGGACTGATACAAATAGTGCGGTAAGCAAGGGATTTGGACTAATTAAACATGTCCCCCTCCAGGGATGAGCTGCGGACTTGGTGTATATAATCGAATTTAATGCTCGTAATTAAGACCACCTGAGTGTTCGTCGCAGCCTTCTTTTTTTCCCTGGCTGTTGCATCGTGAGTTCGGCAGGTTCACCGTCGGACAGGGCCTCTGGTTGACGGAGTCCTGTGTATACAAAGAAGGAAAATAATAATAATAAAAAAAAGAGTGGCACACTTGCGAGCCCCTGGTGTGGTCGAGCCACACTCTGGGTCCGTTGTGATCGTGCCCCTTCCCCTACGCCCATGGTATCTCCAAAGCGTAATGATGTACGCGGAGGGTTGTTCTTGCAATCATGCGAGGGCGGGGGTTAGGGCTGCGTTGCTACGCGTGCTCTGATTGTGCCAGGTGGTCTTGGTTGGTATTGCTTCGAGCGCGTTTTGCTATATCCGGCCGTTTAACGGCTGGACTCGAAAATTGCCTTAAAAGGCTGCTCTGTACTTCTGCCGCGAGCGCCGCTGTATGTTCCTCCGTTCGGAGGGAGCGTTCCGTATTTCCGTTGACCGTGATGACTCCACGAGGGCCTGGCATCTTGAGCTTGAGGTATGCATAATGCGGCACCGCGTTGAACTTTGCAAACGCGGTTCGTCCGAGCAGAGCGTGATAGCCGCTGCGGAACGGGACTATGTCGAAGATTAACTCCTCGCTCCGGAAATTGTCTGGGGATCCGAAGACCACTTCCAGTGTGACTGAGCCTATACAATTGGCTTCCACACCTGGTATGACACCTTTAAAGGTTGTCTTTGTGGGTTTAATCCTTAAGGGGTCTATGCCCATCTTGCACACAGTATCCTGATAAAGCAGGTTCAGGCTACTGCCGCCGTCCATCAGGACTCTCGTGAGGTGAAATCCATCGACGATTGGGTCTAAAACCAACGCGGCAAATCCGCCATGGCGTATGCTGGTCGGATGGTCTCTTCGATCGAAAGTGATCGGACAAGAGGACCATGGATTGAACTTCGGGGCGACTGGCTCCATCGCATAGACGTCCCTTAGTGCACGCTTCCGCTCCCTCTTGGGTATATGGGTTGCGTAAATCATGTTCACCGTCCGCACTTGTGGGGGGAAACCCTTCTGTCCTCTATTGTTCGGCGGTCGGGTCTCTTCCTCGTCGTCGCTGTTTAGCCCCTTGTCATTGTTTTTGGCAATTAACTTGCCTGCCTGCTTGAACACCCAGCAATCTCTGTTGGTGTGATTAGCTGGCTTTTCAGGGGTGCCATGTATCTGGCATAAGCGGTCGAGTATTCGGTCCAAATTGGACGGACCCGGGGTGGTTCTTTTGAATGGCTTCTTCCGTTGACCGGGTTTAGAGCCTCGGAATCCGGCGTTGACTGCCGTATCCTCCTTGTCGTCGCCATTAATGCGGCGTTTATTTTTGCTTCGACGTGACCTGCCGTTGTTGTCCTTAGTATCCTGACTGCCAGAATTTTTACTGAGGATGTTGCTGCGAGCTAGCCAGCTATCCTCTCCCGCGCAAAAGCGGGTCATTAATGATGTGAGGGCTGCCATGGATTTCGGCTTTTCCTGTCCCAGGTGCCGGGCTAGCCACTCGTCGCGGATGTTATGTTTGAAGGCTGCAAGGGCCTCTGCATCCGGACAGTCGACGATTTGGTTTTTCTTTGTCAAGAACCGTGTCCAGAATTGTCTGGCCGATTCGTCTGGCTGCTGAATTATGTGGCTGAGGTCATCGGCGTCTGGTGGCCGCACATACGTGCATTGGAAGTTGTCGAGGAATGCGGCTTCCAGGTCTTCCCAACACCCAATTGACTCTGCGGGCAAGCTGTTAAGCCAGTGCCGAGCTGGTCCTTTAAGCTTAAGTGAGAGATACTTAATGGCATGGAGATCGTCGCCGCGGGCCATATGGATGTGAAGAAGATAATCTTCAATCCAAACCGCGGGGTTTGTTGTGCCATCGTAGGATTCGATGTTTACGGGTTTAAACCCTTCAGGGATTTGATGATCCATTACTTCATCAGTGAAGCATAGCGGGTGTGCGGCGCCTCTGTATTGAGCAATATCATGACGCAGTTCGAGAGAGCGTTGTCTGCTGTGTTCGGCCCAGCCGGGGTTATTGTATCCGGCGCGATAGTATTCGTCGCGGGTTGTGGGGCGCCCTCGTGATCCGTAGATGGATCTGGATTGCCTTGCTTTGTCCTCCAATACGTCTCGCAAGTCCGGCGCGTTCCCTTTTGGCTTCGTACTTTTGGAACGATGCCGGGGTACGGTCTTGGTTGAGGGCCTGGATGCCTCTCTGTCGCGACCACGTGGTGGTCGGTCTGCCGTATCGTGCGCTGGAGATGAAGGTATGTACGCTTCCTCCTCTAGTCGGGGGAGCAACTTGCGTCTTGGGTAGCTTTTGGAGGGGCGTTCGAGTTTATACTCTTCGGCCGCGAGGACCTCGGTCCATCGATCGGCCAGCAGGTCCTGATCAGCTTGAAGCTGCTGCTGCTTTTTCTTTAGGCTATTTGCCGTGGCGATAAGCCTGCGTTTGAAACGCTCTTGTTCGACGGGATCCTCGGGCACGACGAATTCGTCGTCGTTGAGGCTTGCCTCGTCTTCGGAGGGAGGTGTATAATTATAGTCCTCGACCTCTTCGTCTGCCGCCCTCTCGAGAGGGCTTGCTTCTGCATCCTCCTGCGCTGAGTCTTGCTGGAGGGGATTGTCATCGGCACTCTCTGGGGTGTTATTATCTCCTGTGCCGGAATCTCCATTCTTGCTATGGCGGGATTTAGAGCGGCACCGCTGACGCCGGCGCTTGGGCTGTTTCTTTAAGGAATCTGCCTCCGCTGCTTCTTCGCCGTCCCTGTCTTTTGGGGTGTCCACCATGTATATGTCGTATGACGAGGTGGTCTTCCAGTGTCCTATAGGCGCTGGTTCCTGTTCGTCTCCGGCATCGTCGTCCATAGTGTCGATGTCTTCGGAGTCGTAGTCTAGCATGTCGGTTAGATCGTCGACAGTGGCTACAAAGTGGGTGGTGGGTGGGCTCTGAATTTCTTCGTCGTCCGTATCCCAACCATCCTGGCCATAATCCGGCCAGGACTCTCCGGATAGCGAGAGGTGCTTTAGCGAATTTAGGATGTCGCCAAAGGGCGAGTGTTGGAAGATGTCCGTGGCGGTGAATTCCATAACCGGCGCCCAATCAGATACGATTGGCAGGGGCGCGGGAGGTCCGGAGTCCGGCAAGGAGTCCGGCACCTCGGAGTCACGAGCTTCGCGAGGGACAAGGGTAGTGTTCGGCTCCATCGCCGTGGAAGTTGGAGCCCCCGAGGCGGTGTCCAACCACCGGTCATCGATTTGGGCGATCGGCTCCGGTTTAAGGGCCGGAGCGGATTCTTGTGCGGCCACCAAGGCACTGTTCGGCGGCAGAGCTAGATCGTGCCCATTGCAACAGTGCAGCGTGCTTGGCTGTGGCTCGAGCCCGTCGAAGATCAAGTCTCCGCGGACGTCGGCCGTGAAGTTTAGGCTTCCGAATCTGACCTGATGGCCAGGGGCGTAGCTTTCGATCTACTCCAGATGGCCAAGCGAATTGGCCCGCAGTGCGAAGCCGCCGAATACGAAGATCTGTCCGGGGAGAAAAGTCTGACCCTGGACAACGTTGTTGGTTGAAGATGCCATCGAGCCTATCGGTGACGACACAGAGGAACTCTGAATGAAAGCACCAATGTCGGTGTCAAAACCGGCGGATCTCGGGTAGGGGGTCCCGAACTGTGCGTCTAGGCGGATGGTAACAGGAGACAAGGGACACGATGTTTTACCCAGGTTCGGGCCCTCTTGATGGAGGTAAAACCCTATGTCCTGCTTGATTAATATTGATGATATGGGCGGTACAAGAGTGGATCTACCATGAGATCAAGGAGGCTAAACCCTAAAGCTAGCCTATGGTATGATTGTTGTAATGTATGTTGTGTCCTACGGACTAAAGCCCTCCGGTTTATATAGACACCGGAGAAGGCTAGGGTTACACAGAGTCGGTTACAATGGTAGGAGATCTACATATCCGTATCGCCAAGCTTGCCTTCCACGCCAAGGAAAGTCCCATCCGGACACGGGACGGAGTCTTCAATCTTGTATCTTCGTAGTCTTGGAGTCCGGCGGTCGATGATAGTCCGGCTGTCCGGACACCCCCTAGTCCAGGACTCCCTCAGTATCCCCCGAACCAGGCTTCAATGACGATAAGTCCAGCGCGTATATAGTCTTCGGCGTTGCAAGGCGGGTTCTCCCTTCAAGTTCCATGTACCTGCCGAACAGTGTCCAGCTTCATCATAAATACTGTGCTTCTTGGCTTCTACGCCCAATAATGGCCTTCTTCCACGCGTCGCATGAATGCGAAAAGCCAGGGTGTCTTTTATGTTTCACCCCCTAGTCGTGCGAGTCATCCGCCTACAAAAGAGGCTAAAATCCAGATCCAAACCACACCATCTTCCTTCCGCGAATACTCATCGGAGCGCTTTGACCTAAAAATCCATTCCATCATGGACCGTCGACGCGGCTCCTCTTCTCGCGCTCCCAGCCCACCACCAGGAGATTGGAGGAGGTGCTCTGTTCCACACAACGAGCTAGTGAAGCTCCAAGCGGGGGGGTATCTCCCTCCGGCCTTCATGGTCCCGGTTCGAGCCGGGCTAGCCACCTACCAAGGTGGGAAGCAAGCGAAGGCTACCCCAAGTCCCAACAAAGGGGAGCGGGTATGCTTCGTCCCCTATCTGATAAGGGGACTCAGATTTCCAATACATCCGTTTCTCCGCGGGCTCCTGGAGTTCTACGGACTCCAGCTCCATCACCTTACGCCCGCCTCTGTCCTGCATATCGCGGGCTACGTAGCTCTTTGCGAGCTATTCCTGGGCATCGAGCCCCATTTTGCACTGTGGAGGAAGCTGTTCTGCCTCGTACCCCGTTCTCACGAGGGCTCCATATATCAAGTGGGCGGCGCCGAAATATGGCGCATTGCTGGGACCGGATACCCATCCGGTACCCCTAAGAAGGCGTCCGAAGACTGGCCTTCAGAGGGGTTCTACATAGAAGACGCTCCGCTGCCGGACCCAGTTCGGATTGGCCTCCCGGAGTTCAGTGCTGCTCCTTTGAAGAAACACCTCAGCTGGCGCCCGCGGAGCCCCCGATTGGAGGAAGACAAGAGCGTCCATTACCTGATGGGCCGAATAAGATTACTGGCCCATTCCGGGTTGACCATGATTGGAGTCATGGCAACATGCATCATGCGGGGGGTACAGCCATTGCAATACAGAGGCCACCCCATGTGGGATTTCAACGGGGAAGACGATGCCATCTGTCATGGCCGCGAAGGGCCGGATTCGACTGAGGATCTGGTGCAGATCATGTCCGGCATGTACAAGGGGGAGAAGGAGGACTTCCTTCGAACGAACCCCTTGAATGGGTTTTCCATGAACAACCCTAGAGGCTGGGTAAGCGAACACTTTTAAGGGCTCAACCCAAGCTTTCGAAGTTTAGGCTTCTTACATTATGTCTTCGGCGCAGGAACTACGCCGGATTGTGGAGGACATGGTAAGTCCCGCTCCGCAACCCGAGGATCCAGAAAGATCCCAGGATCCGGCCTCCGAAGAGGACCCGGATATCAAGGTGGAGCTGATCGACGGGGTGTTCCACCAACTTAGCGTGGATAACTCTTTAGTCGCCATTACGGCGGACTACCCCGGACTATGTCCGGCTTCCCAGGTGACTGTGACCGAGGTCCGGACACCATTACCTCTTCCTTGCCCATTTCTGACCTTCACGAACGATGGTGTTTTGCAGGAAGCGCCTTCAAGGCGGGAAGCCAAGCCCGCGGGGGTTAACCAACGAAGGTCAGTCCGGACCAGCAGGCGGTAAAGGAGAGCGGCATGGACTGAGATGTCGCCGCAAAGGTATAGCTCGTATTTAAATTTTCAGAGCAACGTTCCTAGGAAACATCTGAGTGCTCATGATCTTTGTAGGAGAAAAAGCGCCCGCCGGACTGCGGGCGTAGAGGTTGCCGATCCGACCTATACCAGCCAGGCTCCAGCGCCCGGCCTGGAGGGGGAGGCAAGCGCAAGGCGCGGGCCGGATACTCCTCCAACGAAGGATGCCGACAGACTGTCCGCCACCAAGTCTAAGGTGGAGAGCGCCATGAACCACAGGCGCCGCCGGACAGTATTTCGTGAAGCATGATTCTCTCCTGAGGCATTGGACGCCTTTAACGCAGGGGACGCACATCTCCGTGCTGCTCAAGACGGTTTTACCAGAGCCACGGAGCAGTATGTGAAAGACATACGGGTAAGGGAATTTAATGGTTATATATGCCAGTAGCCCCCGAGACTTAAAGTAGTTATGTTAACTGATTTAAGGATCATTTGAAACGCAGGCTCTTACCGAGAAGAATGCCCAGCTGTCTCAGGAGCTGCAAGAGTGCAAGGCCCAACTTGAGGCCGCACTCGCTGCCGCGGGAGGAAGCGCAGAGACCCCTCCTGGTAACACATTTTTATTAATAAATATAAGCACTGTGCGGTGTGCGCGCAAGTCTAATAATGACATTGCAGGTGCCGCCGGACAAGATCCGGACAGGCAAGAATTACTGCGCCAGCTGAAGGCCGGCGAGAGGGTGCTGAATAGGGTGCAGCAAGAAAGGAACAAGCTCCAGGATGCCAACGCCAGGCTCGCAGAAGAGCTGAAAGGCGCTCAGGCCGGGCTGTCCGGCTCCGTTAAGGAGAATCAGCGGCTTCATCGCGGCATCTATAGTAAGTGCTTGAGCGGACTCCTTTGAAAAGAAGAGTTTGGCGAGGAAGTAAATTGACATAATATGTCTTGTAGGTATACTCACAGGTCGCCCTGCGGAGGAGATGCCCGTATCAACGGGTGATCAACTTCCCGAGCTGTTGCAACTACTCGAACGAGTTCGGCAGGCAATGCGCGGCATCGTCCAAGCTTTATGGCCAACCCTTTCCCTACCCGAGGGCCTTGGGGAGCTTGCGGAGAAGCTTCAGGGAGTGCGGCAGCGCTTCCATTTGTGGAAGATTTCGGCTTGCCGTCAAGGTGCCAGGGAGGCTTGGTCCATGGTGAAGACGCGTTATAAGAAGGCGGATCCCAACCACATGGCCGAAGTTGGACCGGTGGGGCCCGATGGGAAGGAGATCCCCGTGAGTTTAGTATACAGCCAAGTAGAGTTGGCTGCCAAATTTTCCCAACGGGACTGTAAGTTAGACAGCCTGTTAGACAGGATTGAGGAGGAATACAATCAGTAAATTTGACAATGTATTCTAAAATGACATGTGAAATGCCTTTTAGTCGGATTGTAGATCGTTTGTCTTTGCCGACCTTTTCGCTACAATCTCGGGACCCTAGAGTCTGGAGTGTGTTCGAATACCTTCTTGGCTAAGAAACAACCGAGGTATGCATGGAGACCAGGCGTAGGGGTCATTAGTGCTTTATCAGACAAGTGCCCAACTAGTTATGTTATATTACATGGTTAGTAAGAAACATCTTCCAGGGAGAATAGTTCCGTTAGGGGTTCCTTTTCCTGGGAGGCATGCCCTAAAGTGCATGCCCGGACTGCGAAAAAAGCAGAAAAACATCTGGGGGCAGATAAATAAGTAGGTAAAAAATCATCTTTCAAGTCACCGACCGAATATTCCCTTAAGAACGCTAGCTTTCGGCTTCACCCAGTCTGAGGTACACGTCCGGCTGACCCGGCAGTAACAATCGCAGAGGTGCTCCCTTTACCTCCTAGCCGAACAATCGGGAACGTAGGGGTAAGCACAGGAGCCAGGCAACCCAGCTTGGCCAAAACTTAAGTCATATCGATGTATATAATGGTGAGTAAAAGATACATGTGGAAGCTTGACACATGTGCTGGGCATGAAGCCCTTATAATTGAGCTTCTGGAAAAGAAGCCCCCAGGTATAATGAGTGCGGATAGCACATCAAGTGTGTGCGAACGATGCGCATTTAGGCCTTTAAGGGCTTTGTGTGAAAAAAGGTTAAGAGAAGAAAGAAAAACAAAGTGCAGCTGTAGTGTAAAAAATTTGGACTGGGGAAGGGGACGAACTCTTAGTCCGGCGCTAGGCGTAAAATCTTCGGAGGCGGGCTGCGTTCCATGGGTTTGGCTCGAGTCGGTTGTCCGATGCATTTCGTAGACGGTACGCTCCGCTGGTCAGGACTTGATCGATAATGAAGGGGCCCTCCCATTTGGGCTTGAGCTTGTCCTTGTTCTTGTCCGGCAGGCGTAGAACCAGTTCGCCAACGTTGTAAGTCTTGGCCCGTACTTCTCTGCTTTGATATCTTCGGGCCTGCTGCTGATAGAATGCGGAACGAGCCTTGGCGACGTCGCGTTCTTCCTCCAATGTGTCCAAGCTGTCCTGCCGATCCAGCTCGGCCTCTCTTTCTTCGTACATGCGCACTCGAGGTGAGTCATGAATAATGTCGCAGGGCAGAACTGCCTCTGCGCCGTATACCATAAAAAATGGTGTGAATCTGGTAGTGCGGTTGGGCGTTGTCCGCAGCCCCCAGAGTACGGAGTCAAGCTCCTCTACCCAGTGCGTGTCGGATTTTGTAAGTGACCGCACTAGTTTGGGTTTAATGCCGCTCATTATTAGGCCATTTGCTCGTTCCACTTGACCGTTGGTTTGAGGGTGATAGACTGAAGCGTAGTCGAGCTTGATGCCCATATTTTTGCACCATGACTTAACCTCGTCGGCCGTGAAGTTCGTGCCGTTGTCGGTGATGATGCTGTGGGGGACGCCGTAACGGTGTACTACCCCAGATATAAAGTCTATCACTGGTCCAGACTCTGCCGTTTTGACCGGTTTGGCCTCTATCCATTTGGTGAATTTATCCACCATGACCAATAGGTACCTTTGCTTGTGGGTTCCCCCTTTAAGGGGTCCAACCATGTCAAGCCCCCAGACCACGAACGGCCAGGTAATGGGTATAGTTTTGAGGGCGGTGGGTGGCATGTGGCTCTGATTAGCGAAGAGCTGACAACCGACGCATCTCTGGACTAAGTCCTGGGCATCTGCCCGGGCCGTCGGCCAATAAAATCCTGTACGGAATGCCTTTCCTACAAGGGCCCGGGCTGCTGCGTGGTATCCGCCTAGTCCGGCATGAATTTCAGCCAGGAGGTTTCGCCTTCCTCTTCGGAGATACACCTTTGCAGGACTCCGGTTGTACTTTCCTTATAAAGTTCTCCCTCATGGACCTTGTAGGCTTTCGATCGCCGGACTATGCAGCGGGCCTCATTTTGGTCTTCGGGAGTTCCTGCCTAAGCAAGTAGGCTAGGAATGGTTCTTTCCACGGGGCGATTACTGCCATTATGTCGTGGGCTGAAGGTGTTATGTCATCGGCTGGATCGCCGGTCGGCGCAGTTATTTCTGGTTTGTCGTTTCCGGGCTCCTCTTCCCATAGTACGGATGGCTTGAAGAGCCGCTCCAGGAAGATATTTGGAGGGACAGCGTCACATTTTGCACCGATGCATGCCAGTACGTCGGACGCTTGGTTATTATCTCGGGCTACATGATGGAATTCGAGTCCTTCAAACCGAGCTGACATTTTTAAGACAACATTGTGATATGCTGCCATTTTCGGATCCTTGGCATCAAAATCTCCATTTATTTGGGATATTGCAAGGTTTGAATCCCCGCGCACCTCTAGGCGTTGAATGCCCATGGAGATTGCCATCCGGAGACCGTGTAAAAGGGCCTCATATTCGGCTGCGTTGTTGGAGTCCGTGTACATTATTTGAAGTACGTATTGGACTGTGTCCCCGGTTGGGGACGTCAAGACGACGCCAGCCCCAAGTTCGGCCAACATTTTAGAGCCATCGAAGTGCATAATCCAATTGGAGTATGCGTTGTTCTCTTTAGGGAGTTCGGCTTCGGTCCATTCAGCGACAAAGTCAGCCAAAACTTGTGACTTTATAGCTCGCCGAGGTTTGTAAGTTATATCGAATGGTAAGAGCTCAATGGCCCATTTTGCAATCCTGTCCGTTGCGTCGCGGTTATTTATAATGTCATTGAGTGGTACTTTAGAGGCCACTGTTATCGAACACTCTTGAGAGTAGTGTCGAAGCTTCCGGGATGCCATGAACACCGCATACGCTATCTTCTGATAGTGTGGGTAACGGGACTTGCAGGGGGTTAACACAGTGGATACATAATACACTGGTTTTTGAAGAGAGAATTTATGCCCTTCTGTCTCTCGTTCGACGACGAGTACCGCGCTTACAACTTGATGCGTTGCTGCGATGTATAACAACATTGGTTCGCCCAGATTGGGCGCAGCCAGGACCGGATTTGTTGCCAATATGGCCTTTATTTCTTCGAGTCCGGCAGTGGCAGCATCCGTCCACTCGAAGTGTTCGGTGCGCCTGAGGAGGCGATAGAGGGGCAATGCCTTTTCTCCTAGACGGGAGATAAAGCGGCTTAGAGCCGCCACGCATTCAGTCAATTTTTGTATTTGCTTGAGGTCTTTTGGGATATCTAGCTGTGACAGAGCTCGGATCTTGGCTGGGTTTGCTTCAATTCCTCTACCGGATACAATGAAGCCCAGTAGCTTTCCGGCTGGCATGCCGAAAACGCATTTTTCCGGATTCAGCTTGATGTCATATGCTCTGAGGTTGTCGAATGTGAGCCTCAAGTCGTCTACTAGAGTTTCGACGTGTTTGGTTTTGACGACTACGTCGTCTACGTATGCCTCTACTGTTTTGCCGATCTGGGTGGCCAGACATGTTTGAATCATGCGCTGATATGTTGCGCCGGCGTTTTTAAGTCCGAAGGGCATCGTGTTGAAGCAGAATGGTCCATATGGAGTGATGAATGCCGTTGCGGCTTGATCTGCTTCCGCCATCTTGATTTGATGGTAGCCGGAGTATGCGTCGAGGAAGCACAACGAATCGTGCCTTGCGGTAGCATCGATAATTTGGTCGATGCGGGGGAGAGGAAAGGGATCCTTTGGGCAAGCCTTATTGAGGTCTTTAAAATCGACACATAGGCGCCAGGATTTGTCCTTCTTTGGTACCATTACCAGATTTGCTAGCCAATCCGGATGTTTGATATCTCTGATGAATCCGGCTTCCAATAGTTTGGCTAGCTCTTCTCCCATTGCCTGTCTTTTGGGTTCGGAAAATCGTCGAAGAGCCTGTTTGACTGGCTTAAATCCTTTTAGGATGTTTAGGCTGTGTTCTACCAACCTGCGTGGGATTCCGGGCATATCCAAAGAATGCCAGGCGAAAATGTCCCAATTTTTCTGAAGGAATTCGCGCAGTGCGGCGTCTACTTCGGGGTTCAATTGTGCCCCAATGGAGTCCGTCTTTGTTGGGTCCGTTGGATGGACCTGGAATTTTTATTATTTCATCTGCTGGTTTGAAGGAGGTGGACTTGGATCTTTTATCGAGTATCACATCGTCCCTCTTCACCGTAGAGCGCAGCGCGGTGAGTTCTTCTGCCGCTAGGGCTTCGGATAGTGCCTCCAGGGCTAGTGCGGCTGTCTTGTTTTCAGCGCGGAGTGCTATGTCCGGATCACTGGCGAGAGTGATTATTCCGCCGGACCCAGGCATTTTAAGCTTCATATACCCATAATGGGGTACGGCTTGAAAAATTGTGAATGCCTCTCGTCCTAATATAGCGTGATATCCGCTGTTGAACGGGGCCACTTGGAACGTGACTTCTTCGGATCTGTAATTGTCCGGCGAGCCGAACACCACATCGAGTGTGATTTTTCCGGTGCAGCGTGCTTCCCGGCTAGGGATTATTCCTCTGAAGGTTGTGCTGCTTCGCTCAATATGGCTCCAGTCTATTTCCATTTTTTGAAGAGTTTCCTCGTAGATGAGGTTTAGTCCGCTGCCGCCATCCATGAGGACCTTTGTAAGTCGAAAGCCGTCCACTATGGGACTAAGCACCAGTGCGGCTGGTGCTCGGGCTGTTCGGAATTTAGGTTCGTCGCTGGCGTTGAAGGTGATGGCTGTGTCGCTCCATGGATTTGCTGTTGCTACTTGGTAGACTTCGGCGAGGCCGCGGATTGTTCGTTTTCGCATATTATTTGATGCGAAGGTCTCGAAGACTATTGATACCGTACCGGTATTGTTGGAGTGGTTTTCCGGGGCTAGAAGCTCCTCGCCACTTTTGGCCACCTACCGTAGTATCCAACATGCTCGAAGGCTATGTGTTGGAACGGCGCCCTCTGTGCTATGAAGCTTACAGGGTCCGCTGAGCCATCCTTCCAGTACGGTTCCGTGCCCTTTAAGGGGTTTTTGCTTTTTGGTTTTTGCATCTAGTGCCTCAATATGATGCACCCTTTTGTTGCGGACTAGGGTTGTATTCGGAGCCGGATTGTCCCAAAATTGATTTTCGGTTTTCCGGAAACTCTCCATCGCACAGTATTTTCGTACTATGGATGCCAGGTCGGTGAAGCGTGTGATTTTACGGTGGCCGATGGCGTTCAGTATTCCCTTGTCCGTGCAATTATTGCAAAAGATTGAGATTGCGTTTTCCTCTCGGCAATCCTTTATCCTGTCCATAACCAGGAGGAATCTGGCCCAGTAGTGATGTACTGTTTCAGCGGGCTCTTGCCGTATTAGAGATAGGTCGCATATGTCTGGGCGGGTGGGTGGAATAAAATCCGGATCCCTACCCATCTTGGGGCTTAAAGGCCGTGAAGTTTCCAATTTTGGAAGCTTAGATTGCTGGATGCTGTCCAGCGAGTCCGGTCCGATGCCTGACTTTGAATTCAGTGCTCGGTCGAAGTCCGTTCCTCCATGGAAATCCGGCGTGGAGGGTTCGGGAGCCCGGACATGTTTAGTTTTTAATACAGGAGGAGAGTCGCCGCATTGTTCCTCTACCACTGCGATGTGGTGGGTAACATGGGGAGAGTTAATCTCTCTCGGATCGGTTTTAAGCCCGATCTGATTGTAGTCTGTAGCGACTCCCAGGGCGGCGATGCGATCCAAGAGTTCGTTGACAGACGAGAGCTCTATCGGATCTAGCCGCTCGGCGTATTCCGAGATGACATGGAGATTGCTTTTGACGACTTGAGAAGTCATCGTCGAAGCCGTGGCCGGATAGGCGGTCATAAGAAAACCACCTAGCCGGATAGTTTGGCCGGCGGCCAAGGCCCCTTTGGCGAAAACGCCGTCTTTGAAGATGGGTGGAGGCATCCTTCCTATCGGTGACGACACAGAGGAACTCTGAATGAAAGCACCAATGTCGGTGTCAAAACCGGCGGATCTCGGGTAGCGGGTCCCGAACTGTGCGTCTAGGCGGATGGTAACAGGAGACAAGGGACACGATGTTTTACCCAGGTTCGGGCCCTCTTGATGGAGGTAAAACCCTACGTCCTGCTTGATTAATATTGATGATATGGGCGTTACAAGAGTGGATCTACCACGAGATCAAGGAGGCTAAACCCTAAAGCTAGCCTATGGTATGATTGTTGTAATGTATGTTGTGTCCTACGGACTAAAGCCCTCCGGTTTATATAGACACCGGAGAAGACTAGGGTTACACAGAGTCGGTTACAATGGTAGGAGATCTACATATCCGTATCGCCAAGCTTGCCTTCCACGCCAAGGAAAGTCCCATCCGGACACGGGACGGAGTCTTCAATCTTGTATCTTCGTAGTCTTGGAGTCCGGCGGACGATGATAGTCCGGCTGTCCGGACACCCCCTAGTCCAGGACTCCCTCAACTGGCAACGGCACGCGCTGTGGCACCGCTGGCACGATCATTGCCGGTGCTGGTCGCGCTGGAGGTCTTGGTGGTGCTGGATCATATCGTCTGTATTCGCGCCGCGGCATCGCGTCCATCAGCTCTTCCTGCAACAGGGCCAAGGAAAAGGCAGAGTCCAAGTTTTGCGGCCTGTGTAAAGCAACTCCAGCACGAATTTTAGCTTTTAACCCATCTAGGAATTGAGTTGTAAAGTAAATCAGATAGAACCTAGAATTGTGAGCTAGAATATGATGCATTAACTCCTCAGACTGCCCCATGTACTCCTCTACTGATCCTGTCTGCTTCAGGATGTTAAACTGACGGAGATGCATTTGGTACTGATCCCGACCAAATTTCTCCTTCAGTGCTATGCACAGGCCCTCCCAAGTGGACAAACAATTCGCCTCCTCGTGCAACTACAACCAGCGAGCGGCGGTGCCTGTGAAGTGTAAGGTGGCTACACGAACCCAGATATGGGGCTAAATACCATAGACATCGAAGTATTTTCCGCATCTAGTCTTCCAGAATTGTGGGTTTTCGCCGTCGAATTGGGGAAAATCCAATTTCGGCAGTGCCCAGTGATGCGTGTGCGGTGATTGCTGCGTGGCGTGTGGCTGCTCCCAGCTAATCATGCGACTCGACCCAACTCCTACATATGCGTAATTCTCTGGTGGGGATTGGTACGTACCCTTGACCGGAGGCGGCTGCAGGGTGGTGACCACCCCGTGAGCCCCACCCCCGGAGTTGAAGATCTCGCCGTGGCCACTTGGCCCGTGGTGCTCGGGCCCGTCGGAGGAGGAGACGGTGCCGGAGGCACCACCACTTCTTCCACCGCCTCGCCTTGCGTCGCGAGGGCCGGGTGAAGGGCGATCCGTCCCACTTGGGTGCGGAGCCCGTCGAGCTTGCGTTGCAGGTTGGAGACCGCCAGCCTCCAGAGCTCGAGGGACGCCTGGATCGCCTCCAGGCGAGCGTCGTCCGGCGCGCGTCCCTCATTGACGGATCTCATCAGATCCGCGAGTTGCGTCTCCATCGCCGCCGCCTGCTTCGCTTGCTTGGTCTGATAGTGCGGCTTAGGGTACGCAGTCTCCGGATCGACCGGACCTCTGATACCACTTGTAACGGCCCCGATCTAGGGAGAGAGGAGGAGAGGGTGAGTGACGGAGAAGGGGATCTGGGAGGAAGAGAGGGGAGGCCGATAAGAGAAGAACAGCTTCTCGATCCGTTTTGATGCTAGTTAATCGATACCCCGCACTCACACAGCTGTGAGGCTTAAGTACAACGCGGCCGCAGCCCATCCACACACACCTACTACCCTGCCACTTCGGGTCCACCTGTAAGCGTAATGCTTCTCTCCTTCCCGTCGTTCTTCCTGTCTGGTGGCCCCGGCTCGTCAGCGCCCTGCGGGTGCTGCGGGGTCGCCGCGTCAGTCGTGACACACTCGAGGCCAATGAGCTCCGGGAAGCCGTCAACCCCGGTGGCAACATGAACCTTAAGGATTGTGCCATGTATCGGAAGGATTGTCAGGTGATCATGGCCATCTGCTCGGTGATGCCGATAGACGTGCAACAACATCTAATCTCAAATAAATCAATGAAGGAGCCATGGGACATGCTCAAGACATTGCTTCTATGGCACTCTCCTGTGCACGAGACGAACTTGCAAAATTTGTTAAAAAGTTACGAGAATCTAAGGATGGGAGAAGATTAGACGGTGGATGCCTTTGCCTCGAGGGTTGCCACGATGGTAAACGGAATTCGCGGCCTCGGACAGAAGTTGGATGGCATCTCCGTGCTATGGCATTTCCTACGTGCCGCTTTACCGTGCTACATGCCGACTGTGTCGGTGATCGAGCAGCACATGACGAGCGGATGAAACTGAGTTATGGCAAGACGAAACAGGATGAGTACTTGATGCTTACACATGCTCAGTGGCATGCCATGGCCTCTGAGGAGAACAACAGGGCATCCAGTAGCAGCGGAAAGTACCACCCAAAGCAGTCTGACAAACAGTCGTAGAAGCCAAAGATGAAGTTCAACAAAAGGAAGATCCGCGGGCACAATTATAATCTGCTCGGACACTTCAAGTCGGAGTGTAAAAATCTGCCGAAGGAGAAGGCGTTCATGGCCCAGCAAGAAGATGATGGGGACATGATGTTCATGTGCAAACTTGTGGACGAGGAGGGTCCGGTTCTTCAAGCGTCGGCTAAAGACACTGTTGTGCTTGTGAAAGAAAAGGTTCGTCTTTGTAATCATGGGTCGGAAACTTGTGTCAATGCTACAGATGCGGGGAGGGGGTGATTTCGGGCCTCCTGTCAAAGTTACGGACACGGCCGTGATAGGTCTCCATCATATCTACTTTTCAAAACAATTTTGCTCTTGTCTTGCCCTCTGACTCAGACTAAACGATGTTTTCAGCAGAACTACCATAGTGTTGTTTTTTGCGCAAAAAATAAAAAGTTCTCGGAATTGGATGAAACTTCACGAAAAATTATTTTGGAATAAATAAAAAATACTGTAGTAAAGAGTTACGGGATGGGGCCCACCTGGACGCCACAATGGCAGGGGGCACGGTCAACCCCCAAGTCGCGCCACCTGAGCTTGTGGGCCCCCTAGACCTCATTTTGACCTAACTTCAGTGTTATATATTCACATCCTCCGAGAAAAAGTCAGAGAAAAAATTTCATCATGTTCTACAATATGGAGCCGCCACCCCCTCCTATTCTTCATCGGGAGTCCTAATCTAGAGCCCGTTCATGACTCCGGAGAAAGGGAATCACCGCCTCAATGCCCATACGTCAGGCACCCGCATGGTATATATTGATATTGTTGTTTGAGTTACAAGAAAAGGTTGTTGGAGATCAACCGTATAGGAGATTACAGGAGGGTTAAGATAAGAGATAAGAAATATCTAAACTATCTCTAGTTACAACAATATCAGCCAGATACAACTGGCGCACAACTCCTGAACCTATACGTTTAACAGCCTGCACTTATTCTGCAGTCCATTCTGCACTTTTATGCTCTGAAGCCTGCACTTATCCTGCACTTTTATGCTCATACTTTTTTTTGTTATCCTAGGTCCGCTCCTGGCAAGGGTGGGGTGTTCGACAGTTTGCACAGATACAAGGGTGGGGTGTTATTTCTCCAGCTTTGAAGTATTCACTTCTGAACTGTTCACTTCTGATGGAGTGGCAAATGAGTCATGTGCTTGCTTGTCTCAATTAACTGAAGTTTGTAGCACCCACATCAGATGTATTTAGAGATTCCCTTTTTAATGTGATCCCCAAAATGGTAATTTTCCTACTGCACATTACTAACTGCAAATTTCCTACTACCTTTCTACTCCCTCCGTCCCAAAATAAGTGACTCAACTTTGGGACGGAGGAAGTATGTTATTTGGTCGGTCCCTTTCCACCTGAAGAAAGAAGAAGCAAAGCAATCGCTCTTAGTTTCAACTGTCAAAGACCCTGCTGCCAAAATTCAAGCATATCAGGTGAGTTAGCTGTTTCCTTTCCTTTGTCTACAACAAAATGCTCATGATGCTGGATGTTTTGATGGCTAGATGGTACTAGTAGATCTCCTCTCCTTTCTTTTGCTAGTCCTTTTGTTCTCAGTTACTTTGGCTCTGTCTCTGTTGGTAAAATGCTACTGTAAGAGGAGTTTTTCCTGGTTAGCGTTGGATTGGCCACCTGAAGTCTGCATGTTAAACCTTTTGTTATACAGTACATTTAATGGAATGAAATGAGGGTGTGTGCCTTAATGCCGAAAACCATTATAGTTCATAAATATGCATTCCCTTGTTAGGATCTTTTACATCAAAGGTTAAGGACTGTCCAAACGAAGAAGAACATGTCTGGATGTTAAGTACTGAAAGTGCTATCTCTGTCCCCTCTAGGATCCGTAAACTACATGTGGTTGAAATGTCTGTTGACTGTTTTGTGTGTTGGGATTGTTTGCCAGGAGAAAGCTTTCCGCCCATCAGGAAGCAAGCGAGTTTTATCGTACCAAGCTGAAGTGTGAACACTGAATCTCAAAACTTGGTGAGCATGTGAGCGTGCACTCTGTGCCAATTGAGAATGGACTCGTGCATTCAGGGACGACCGAGTTTTTGAAATTTCGTTGTGGACCGAGTTTTCAAACTTCCAAACTCAACAAAGTTTTGATTGAACCTCAGCTTTACGCAAGAGCATGTCTACAGCCTATCCCCAACCTCACGAACACTACTGCTCACTGCCGCCAGCCATGATTTCCAGCATACTTTTTGAAACACAAAACACTGAACCCAGTGCTTCATTACCTCTAGCCGCACTTTTCACAGCTATGGGATGGGAACAGAGCTCCTACTCTGTTTCTTCAACAAAGAAGAAAAAACTGAGACAGAGAGAACTCATCTGTTCCCTCAGAACGAAAAAGAAAGCCACCTGGGTCTCCACTTCTATCCATTTTTTTAAGAAAAACTACCTTTTACTTTATTTATAAATTATACATTTTGAAAGTTTAGTAATAATCATGATTTCTAAAAATAATGTCTATTTTAAATAACAAGGAACATTTTTCAAAAGTTCCTCATTTTTCGAAATATTTTGAACTATTTTAAAAATCGATGAACATTTTAAAGATTCATCAACTTTTTAGAATAATGAATATTTTTGGATAATATATTTTTATAATCTGCTAAAAACTAATAGCTGATTTATTTTCCATAATATTTTTTTTAATTTGTTGAGTAGAAAATAAAGAGAAAACTGGGCCATCTAGCAGCAACTGGAGCAACTTGTTTTTGCTTTTGGTTCAGCCGATTTTTCTTCCTTATTATTTTGAGAATCATTGGATTTTTCTTCCAAGCACATACGATAACGAGGAACACGAGCATTGTTCTTGGGTCTGCCCATCTGCTCATCGAATTGCCGGTAGGGCAAAGCGTTCCCGCACATGGGCCAGCCCCAACAAGAATTTCTTCCAACTAGTTTTCGTTTGTTCTTTCTCTTTTTTATTTTTTTTATTTCTTCCAATTTGTTTGTGCTTCATCGTTTCTTTTTTGTTTCATTTCTTTCGTTTTCTCCTCATTCTCAGCTGCTTGTTATTCTATTTTCTTATTTTCATTTTTTCCTATTTTCCATATAACTACTTTTTAGATAATCACATGAACATTATATATATATATATGAACAATTTTTAAATTACATGAATATTTGTTCAAGAAGACACGAATAATTTAAATTTCATATGCATCTTTTTAGAAGTACGTAAATATTATTTCAAATACAAACGCAAGTCATAGGAATTGTCCTTTTCCTATGACTAAGACGGCGAGCGTTGATGGTGAAACCTTTACCAATACGGACCTCGTGGAGACAGAGCTTTCATTTTATGCTTAGAAACACAAGGAGTGCGGAAAGAAGGTTGACAAGGAGCATGCTTACAAGATCAGTGCCGAGGTCGATGAGTTGTTTGACCAACTTGAGAGGGAAGGTTGGGATGACGACGAGAAGGTGGTGAAGCCGTCTACCGACATTGACCATGAGGCAGGCCCCTCCAACGGAGCGGCGATGGACATCGACTCGGACGATGACGACTTCGACGGGTACCTTGTGAGCACAAAGACGGATTTCCCTTGATGGTCTAGTATTTTTAGACAACCCGTGATGGTCTAGTGTAGAAGTGAGGAGGAGTAGTGTGTTGTTCTGAAATCTCAAGTCTCAAGGCCCATGTATAAATGGCAAGTGATGGTGCTAAAGTTTAGTCCCATGCCTCTAGTGAAGAAAGTGTTTGAGCTCTTTATATAGTGGGTTCTCTCCATGTTGATCACTCTTCAATGTTTTGATATTATGTTGTATTATTCTTACTTTAGTGGTGTTATATGAACGTCAACTATATGACACTTCACCGTCCTTGGGCCCAGGGGAAGACATCATGGAATTAGCTTATAGATAATGGGTTGTGGGAGTGATAGAAACCTAAACCCCAATTTATGAATTGTTCCGTGAGGGGCTGTTTTGGGTCCACATGTTTAATGATATGGTTAGAGCTGTCTTAATTACTCCTTCTATAGTAGTAGATCCTTCGATAGAGGGTATAATCATAAGTAGGTGTTTGTTCAAATTAGAATAGTACCTTAGCTCGGGTCCATCCACATAGCACTTGTCAAGGCAATGAATGTAAGTCGATTAATCTTGGTGAAAATAACTTAGCGATATTCCCGTGTGTTATCAAGAGCGTTTTAATCAATATAAGAAGAAGAATCGGCTTGTCCTTAGCATAATTAAGGATCAAGTCACTTGCTGCACGTTTTTACTTTTGTTACTTGTTACTTTCTACAAATTATATCACTATAACATTATCTATCAAAACTATCTGACAACAATTACAGTGAAATCCTTGCTGAAAATTGCCTATCAATTCCTTCTGCTCCTTGTTGGATTCGATACTCTTACTTATCGAAAGGACTACGATTGATCCTCTGTACTTTTGGGCCATCAGTACTTCTCAAGTTCGTCAACACGGATTATCTTAAGCCCAATTCAGGGGACGCTACTCATCATCGTATTCAACGGCGTCAACAACAGATCGTATCCAGCATCATCATCAGCAACGCTGCCCCCGCAACAGCTATGGCAACTAATGAACAATTCGTCTGTCGTGATTTGTCCATGTCTCTATTTGTAGTTGTTCCTACATGTGCAATGTTGTTGCGCATGCTTTCATGTTCATCGAATATGCTAGTTTGTTGCATGATAAGTACTGTTCTAGTCATGAATTATTTACTGAAATTATTCACAAATTTTCCTAATATTCCAATAGCTATCCCAGTTAGTGGAAGAGAAAACTTTATCAATTGTTGCAACAATGACATTATCTTGAATATTGCTGATGTATAAACTAAATTAACAAGTTTGGAATCCATAAGAACCCACTTATTAATATAGTCATCACTTCTGCTTCAGTACACCCCCCCTAAACACATCAACGGTGAAGATCTCTCCTTACCCCTTCGTAATAAAGTATGGGATGGTCTTTATGGAAAATATGTCGCAAGCCGATACGAAGAAGCACCTTGCCTTAAGCGTCTACAATGATGGGTCAGCCCATTAGTGCATGCACAATTGTAAGAAAAAAGGAAGAAAAAGGGGATCACATAGGAATCCCTCCCTGGTCTCCAAGATGATGGGCAACACTGCTAGCCAGTCGGGCTCGCATCAGGTTCGTGCTAAAGTAGCAAGGTGTGGCTTACTTGAGGCGAATTTAGCCGGTTTTCCCGGTTTTTTTGTTTTTAAAACCGGGTTTTGTTCTATTTTATTCTGTCTGTTTGTTTTCTTTTTCTTTTTTTGCTTTTTCAGATGCGTGAACTTTTAAAAATGAAAAGTCAAATTTGTGAACTTTCTCAAATTTGTGAATCTTTTTCCATTTCTCAAACTTTTTAGTATCTTTTTTTATTGAATCTATTTTTGAAAATATGTGAAAATTTTCAAATCCATGAACATTTTTTCAAATCCATGATTTTTTTTTCAAATCCCTGAACGCTTGGGCCGGCCCAATAGTCGCCCTACGGGAGCAATGTCGTCAACTAGTTGGTCCAATGTCATGGTGGACGCTCGATATAAACAGAAAATTTGGTTTCTACCATCCATTTGTTTTAAAATTTTGGTTAGTGTAGCGAACCAACCTGTGGTTGGATGGTTAGAGGGACATTGGTATCTCCAGCCCACCAGGGTTCAAGTCATGATACTCGCATTATTTCTGGATTTATTTCAGGATTCCCGCGATGTGCTTACAATGGGAGGAGATAACCATCCCAGTCCGGTCCAGTCGTGATACTCGCATTATTCCTGATATATGTTTGGTTAAGTCAATCAACCTGGATCTCCATCCCAGTACTTGCTGATCCTTCATTAGCAACAGACGCTATTCAAATGCCCTAGTGCAAGAAAAATACACATCGTACGCATGATTATACAATTGTAAAAGAAGGTTCGGTAAACAATTAATATTTAAAATGACAAAACTTGCAGTAACCAGGTACTACCATTGAAATCAGCATTGGCAGTTCAGATTCAACAAGTTTCATCCAGATTCCAAGTTTTTCTTCCGTATCGGTCGTAAGGTCAATATGCACATGTCACATATATTCCTCGAAGAATTTAGATGGCTTAAATAGATCCGCCAAGTTATTATTTAACTTTATTAGCTACATCCAAGCGTGGCATATGGATGCGTCTGGCAAACGTGTGTAACCAATATGGCGCAGTCATAGTCTCTAAGAAATCCAATAACCTAATATGCTAGACTATGTAACTACACTTACAACTCAAGTCAACAATTAATTACTGGAATGACGATAAAAGTTCACTCACATTAGACCAAACATTTCACGGTCCTTAGCGCCATTCTAAAAAAATATATAGTATACCATTAGTAGTACGCATTTATATTAAACCTTTTTACTTCTTTGTATCTAGTTGACAATAAATATCAAATATAATATGAATTGGTATAACATTTTCCGTATAATTTTCATCTCTATATTTAACGGTTGTATCAAATAATATCATTCAAACAAAGGAGTTGGTATATTTAAATAATGAAAGTTTAGTATTATTAAAATTACTTGTATGTCAATAAAAAAGAGTGATAAAATTGTTCGTGAACTTGTGTTCATTTTGTTGAAATTGTTGTTCGAGGCATATTGTATTGATTCTAGTGAACTTTTAACAAAGTATAAACAAATGTCAAACATAATGTTTGTACTTCTATGTACTAAATTGTGTTATGTGTGTTTCTGCACAACATATGTAAATATCTTGATAATGGATTCTACTTTCATGCGTAGAACAAATATCCTAATATCGGTTCATAAAATAGGATAGTTAAACTTAATAATGTCAAACAGTTCTAGGGTATATGAGGTGTCAATATGTTGTGTATTCTAATACACTCCTCTCGACCTTCCTAGCAATTATATAAAATCACACTTCATTGTTTATAAGGACTTATCATTTTCTTGTACATTTGGTATTACTAGAAGGTGGGGCGCTCCTCCTCCTCCTCCTGGACAGGCAACGTTCTATGTAGTCTTTAGTCATGGTCTCATAGGCCGTACATTGCGGCATTAGCGGGCCCATGTTTAGATATAACTATTTTTTGGGATCTTGCTCCGCCGGGCGCCGCAAACGAATTGTATTTATGGATAGTGTATTGGTTAGCCTGCACTAGGGATGCAAATTGGTGAGCTTTATTGGAATTCCAACCATTCGTCCCCCCAGGGGCTTGAAATAGCGCCTCCTACGGGCTAACCGGCGATATTTTCGCTGGGGGGTGGGGGGCTCGGGTTCCCAGCTGGCCCCCAGCTGTCAACTTGAAACTCAAATTTGGCACAAATTCATCAAAAACTAATTTTTATCACATAGTTCATCACAGAAATCAATACAAATCAAATAGTTCAACGAAGTAAGCTCATAATTCGAACATAAATTAAAACACATCAAACTCGGCGTTGCCCTCGAGCCTCCATAGGTGCTCCACCTGATAGTGCTGCAGTTCTCGATGCACCTGTGGGTCTCGGATCTCCTGACGCATATTGAGGAAGGCAGCCCATCACTACAGGAATCAGGAACTTTGCCGTCCGCCACGGCTGACGGCAAAGGCACACATGGCTTACGACAAAGACCTTTGTCGTCAGCCAGTGGACGGTAACACCTCCGGCTGAACAGGCTACGACAAAGGCTTCTTTGCCGTCTGCTGGCTGACGGCAAAGATGCATAGGTCTTTGCCGTCTGCCAGCCGACGGCAAAGAGCCTGGACGGCACACGTGTTAGCTTAGGTCCGTTAACGGGTTAACAGCGTGCTTTGCCGGCGGACAACAAAGACCTTTGCATATTTTCCATCTGCCAGCGGTCGGCAAAGAACATTGATTGTTTGCTCGTCTGTCAGCGGAAGGCATAGCATGCCACATGGCAGCACCCGGGGGGCTGGCCTATTTGGTAGCTTTGCCGTCAGCTGGCTGACGGCAAATATTCAACGTTCTTTGTCGTTAGTTGGCTGACAACAAAGCTACCAAATAGCCAGCCTACTGCCCCAGGTTGCACAGGTAGCTGACACGTGGCATGTTTGTCGTGTGCTGGCTGATGGCAAAGCTCTTTGCCGTCTGCCAGCGGACGGCAAAGAGTCTATATAGCCCCTGTTTTTTCTGTTTTTTCTTGAATTCATTTAATTTGACAGAATTTCACACACACACACACACACACAAATATTAAAATACTTTCGACAAGCATACCAACACATATACATACCAAATCATATCCCTGCCATATGGATATGATCATCCAACACATATACATAGAAAATGGTTTCATCCAGCACATATACATAGCCAACATATCCAACAACAAGCATACAATGGTTTCATCCATACATACATATATAGGTAGCAAGCTTCCTCATCTAAAGCAAATGAAAACAAGAAGGAAGCATAAAGATAAGAGTAGACTCCATCAACGCAAGCTTCCTCATCTAAAGCAAATCTGCAAATTGGGAAAGAAGCAAGTTAGAAGAAGAAGAAGAGGAGGAGGAGGAGGAGGAGGAGGAAGAAGAAGAGAAGAAGAAGAAGAAGAAGACTAGCTAGAAAAGGAAGAAGAAGAGGAAGAGGAAGAAAAGGAAGAAAAGGAAGAAAAGGAAGAAGAAGAAGATTTTTTTTCTTCTCTTTCTTTTTCTCCTCTCCTCTTTTTATCTTCTTCTTCTTCTTCTTCTTCTTCTAACTAAGGTAGGTAAAAATTACATTTTATTGCTAAGCTAGGTAAAAATGCTAAGTGTAGGTCATTTTAGAGCTAAGCTAGGTAAATAGGTCATTTTGGAGCTTACTAAGGTTATTATGTCATTTTCGAGGAAAGTAAGGTAAGTCTATATCATTTTGGAGGTAACAAAGATTATCATGACATTTTTGAGGAAAGAAAGCTATGTATAGCTCATTTTTTGTCTAACTTAAGTAGTTATGCCATTTAGGATGAAAGTAGCTAAGTATGCATTTGTTAAGCAAAACAGTAGAGAAAACTTACCCTCATCACGACAAATGCAATGAAGATCGCAACTAAGGTAACAATCGATCCAACGGCATAATGATACCAAGCCTCATTATCAATGGCATATTTTCTAATCTTCTTAATCTTCAAGTGCATTGCATCCATCTTCAAGCGCATTGCATTCATCTTCATCTTGTAATCATCGACCACAACGGCAACATACAACTCCAATGGCATATTCTCTTCTTCAATTCTTTTAACTTTTTCTTTCAAATATTCATTTTCTTTTTAAGCTAAATTTAACTTCTCGACAAGAGGGTCGGTTGCAAATTCCACTTCACATACCTCCTAGATTAAAATATCTATATGTCAACTTGATGGCCATAATTGTCATGATCGTGTCGTAGCATTCTCTGCCCAAATTGAATTGAGCCTTCAGAGCCATTATTTGTGAGATGGCATCCAGCTGTCAAAGCTCAGTGTGCTCGTGGAAAGGACGCTTTGAAGACTCCAACATTTCATTGAAGGCCTTTGCAGATTCCTCCATCTCATTGTCCGAGTCCCGAGCATCATTAAAGTCTTGCTCCATGTCTTGCATCCCAGTACCATGCTCGTCGGTGCGACGACGAAGCACCTCAGCTCCGGCGCGTTGGCCAGACTCGCCATGAAATGTCCACACCGTATAATCTAACGTAAAACCCCTCTTCTGCAAGTGATAGTCCATTTCATCCTCTGTCCTCTTGTGCCAATTTTTGCACCCTACAAAGGGCACCAGGTTGTCCTCTGGCCATTTGCAAATGTGGTTCTCAGAAACCCCTTGGTTTTTGTTAACCATTCAATTTGATATGTTTTTCTGACTAGTGTGACCGGTGTACATCCACGCACGATTACTCATCTTGCCTAGCTACTGGACATATA
>NC_041385.1:3740455-3742554 GCF_002162155.2 Triticum dicoccoides | reverse complement strand
ATGTATATATTCATCAGTTAATGGAGTTTGTCACTTTTCTTACGTCCATGCAACCTAGACGCTAATAGGTAAAGATAGGTCCTAATCCCACCCGATTAAGTGTAGATTGGGTTCGTTTTCCCATGCTCTGCTCCGGATTCAACGCAAAATTTCGGCAGCACCTCCCCACTATTCTCCTGATACACGTCTCGGTAATAAGCAGAGAGGATGTGTACCCGGAGAACAACATGGAGGCACTGACGAAATTCTGCATCGGATCCAGAGCAGAGCATATGGGAAAATGAACCCAATCTACACATACTCGAGCTGTCCATGGATAATGTTGGACAATTTGAAATAATCACGGTTATAAATATGCAAATGCATGCATATTTATGGATGTAACCATTTGGAACGGGAGACGCATAGTGGTCACGCATACTGATGATTGAAGACACCTATAGCTAGCAAGTTTCATTGGTACGAAGACCGGAACAGAGCAAATCAAGGGGGGGGGGGAGATGTTATTTGTGCTAACCCACGAACGCTGGGGCGGAGCTCGTCGAACACTAGACCCTCACAGCGACGAAAAAACTGCATATTTAAATCGAAAGATGAGTTTCATAGCAATATTGTTTTTTCCGTCAACCTAACTAAATATTTACAACAAGACGAGCGTTAGGGGTTCCTCGGCGTCGATAGAACCCTAAATAGAAAGTATCATCAGCGCAAGATACATGAGGCGCTCGGCGTTGAACACTAGATCCACGTCCCACAAGTGACCCCGGCGCCCGGCGTCCTGCAACAATAGTTCAGGTGGCTGATGACGGTCGAACACCTTAGCAAATTTGTCTGGCAGCCTTTGCAATGAGGATTAAAGCCAAGTGAAAGTTCAAACAACCAAACCGAGTTGAGTCAGTTTGGGTGTTTCATGTTTCAACACTTAGCTTTCAATCGTCATCTCAGAGGTTGCCAGACAAATTCGCGATGGTGTTCGACCGTCATCGATGCCGAGAACTGTTGCTGCGGACGCAGGACCCCTGTGCCACTTGTGAGATGTGGATGTAGTATTCGACACCGACGGCCACATGTATCTCGCACTGACGATATTGCTATTTTGGGTACCATTGACACCGAGGAACCCCCTAACCCGCTTGTCCCCGGGTAAACTAAATTAGCATGCATTCAATAAGCAAAACTACATCATCTCTTGCGTCTGTACATCGTCGAATATATCACTAATACATCTCGAATAGTATCATACATATAGCATCGCTAATACAGCTAGAACCGTAGCGAACGAAGGGTATCGACGCGGGCGCTGGACACCCAAAAAGAAGGAACCATCACAGGATCATAGCTCCAGTGAGGTCCCTGAAGAACCTACCAGGTATTGTCGAACCTGCCCTCCAAAGCAACCATGTAGCGACGGAAGTGCTCATCCTCCTCGCTGACACGGTGACATACCACCTCCGCGGTGTCGGAAAGCCTCGGCACCGTCACTGGCCCACGCGACCGCCACCAAACAAGGTTCGGGTCAATGACGGGCTGGCTCCTCACCAAGCTGCGCCCCCCGGAAGGTAGAACCTCCCAGTACCAGCCCGGTGGAGCCCAGTCTCGGACATGGCCCCTCTGATCGAGCAGGCCTCCTCTGCCGAGTCGACGACGAGGATGCGGGATAGGCATCGTCGCGTCGATGCAGGAATAACTGCTTTAACTAAAAAAATAACAACAAATTTCACATGTTCAAAATAATCCAGAAACTTAACCTAAACTAAACTAATCTAAACCTAAACTAAACTAAACCTAAACTAAACCTAAACCTAAACTAAACTAACTAAACTAAACCCAAACTAAACCAGAAACTTAACCTAAACTAAACTAAACTAAACTAAACCTAAACTAAACTAACTAAACTAAACTAAACCTAAACTAAATTATACTAAACCTAATTAAACTATATCTAAAAAGTAGAAGAAAAAAGTCTCACCTTGTAGCTGTCGGGGCGGCGAGGTGGGGCGGCCGGGGTGGGGCCGGGCGTCCTGGCGGGGCGGCCGGGGCAGCGAGGCGGCCCAAGCCGGCGCGGACGGGGCCGGATGGCCGGGGCGGCACTGCGGGGC
>NC_041385.1:3686104-3739974 GCF_002162155.2 Triticum dicoccoides | reverse complement strand
CGGGGCGGGGTGGTCGGGGCGGGGCGGCGGTGCGGGGTTGGGATGAGGGGAGGGAGATAGAGGTGGAGAGAGGGGCAGGGCTGGGCATTTTGTTAGATAGGGCACAACTCTTTGCCTTCCGTTAGCAGACGGCAAAGAGCCTAGCTTACGGACATTAGTTTGGCCACTTTCTTTGCCGTTTGCTAGCAGACGGCAAAGATTCTTTGCCATCAGCTAGCAGACGGCAAAGAAAGTGGTCATTAGGTGGCTCTCGCCAGCGGCCCACCCTGCCTCTTTGCCGTCCGCTAGGTTCTATGCCATCAGCTAGCTGACAGCAAAGATTCTACGGACGGCAAACAATTTCTTTGCCGTCAGCTGCTCCTTTGTCGTCCGTTTTCCTCAAGCTGATGGCAAAGTCACTCTTTGCCATCAGCTAGCTGACGGCAAAGAACCGGATGATGGAAAAGTTCCTGATTCCAGTAGTGCATGCTGCCGGTACCTGGTGATCAATAGTTGTAAGAGGACCCTGCCTGAAATATGGTTCAATGTCAAACACTGGCTCTTCCTGCTCACTCTCAATGATCATGTTGTGCAAGATGACACATCCATTCATCACCTCCCACATATGAGATTTCGACCAGGTCAGAGCGGGGTACCGGACAACAGAAAATCGAGATTGAAGAACACCAAATGCCCGCTCAACATCCTTCCTGCAAACCTCCTGACACTTGGCAAAGTAGGAGCTCTTGCCTCCTAGCACGGGGTTTGAGATAGTCTTCACAAATATGGACCATCTAGGATAGATGCCATCTGCTATGTACTATCCCTTTTTGTAGTGGCACCCATTGACCTCGAAGTTCACCGGAGGAGCATGACCTTCAACAAGCTTGGAAAACACATTCGAGCACTGCAGTACGTTGATGTCACTGTGAGTTCTTGACATAGAAAAGGAGTGCCAAATCCATAGGTCATATGTAGTCACTGCCTCAAGTAGCACACTGCAAGCTCCTTTGGCAGCTTTGTACATCTCCTGCCCAATGCATGCGGTCGATGCTTCCAAGCATCTTAGGAAATCCTCCTGCTGCATTCTGTGCTAGGATCTGAGCAGTGTCTTCAGCATTGGGTGACCGCAAGTATTGTGGTCCATACACTGCCACCACTGCCCTGCAGAACTTGTACAAACACTCAATGGTGGTGGACTCGGCCATGCGTCCATAGTCATCTTGTATATCACCGGGAGCTTGATGTCACTTGAACTACGTTGGTATTTCCCCAAAGAGGAAGGGATGTTGCAACATAGCTACGTAGGTATTTCCCTCAGTTAAGAAACCAAGGTATCAATCCAGCAGGAGAACCAAGCAACACTATGTAAACGGTACATGAACATAAAGAACAAATACTTGCAACCCGACGCTTATGAGGGGTTGTCAATCCCTCTACGGGTAACGATGCTAAAAATTGTCAAGTTGACGGGATAAAAATTGTAATAGATTGGATAAATAGATATCGATAACACAGGAAATAAACTAAGTAATAAAAAGTGCAGAAAGGTATTTTTAGGTTTTTGGAATAATAGATCTGAAAATAAAAGTGAATAAAAATAGATCTCAAAGCAAATATGATAATGAATAGATCCGGGGGTCGTAGATTTCACTAGTGGTTTCTCTTGAGAAAATAGCATACGGTGGGTAAACAAATTACCGTTGGGCAATTGATAGAAGATCGAATAGTTATGACGATATCCAGGCAATGATCAATATATAGGCATCACGTCCAAGATTAGTAGACTGACTCCTGCCTTCATCTACTACTATTACTCCACACATCGACCGCTATCCAACATGCATCTAGCGTATTAAGTTCATGGAGAAATGGAGTAATGCAATAAGAACGATGACATGATGTAGACAAGATCTATTCATGTAGGAATATCCCCTGTCTTGTTATCCTTAATAGCAACGACACATGCGTGTCTTGCTTCCCCTTCTGTCACTGGGAAAGAACACCGCACGATCGAACCCATCACAAAGCACTTCTCCCCATGGCAAGAACAATCGATCTAGTTGGCCTAACTAAATCAAATATTCGAAGAAGAAATACGAGGCTTTAAATAATCATGCATATAAGAGATCAAAAGAAGACTTAAATAATATTCATGGATACAGATCTGATCATAAACTCAAAGTTCATCGGATCCCAACAAACACACCACAAAAAAGAGTTACATCAATTAGATCTCTAAGAGACCATTGTATTGAGTATCAAGAGAGAGAGAGAGAGAGAGAGAGAGAGAGAGAAAGCCATCTAGCTACTGCCTACGTACCCATAGGTCTATGGTGAACTACTCACGCGTCGACGGAGAGGCACCAATGAGGATGATGGACCCTTCCGTGATGATGTCTAGATTGGATCTCGTGGTTCTCGAACTTACGACGGATGGACTTGTTTTTCGTCGACTCCCCTAGGGTTTCTGAAATATTGGGATATTTATATAGCAAAAAGGCGGTGTGGGAGGCCACGAGGGGGGCACAACCCCCTGGGTGCGCCCTGGTGGGTTGTGCCCACCACGGGCCTCCCTCCTGGTACTTCTTTGGCCCATCTTGTGTCTTGTGTTCCAAAAAAATTCTCCAAAACTTTTTGCTGTGTTTGCACTCTGTTTGGTACTGATATTCTGCGATGTAAAAAACAAGCAAAAAAATAGCAACTGGCACTGGGCACTATGTCAATAGGTTAGTCCCAAAAATGATATAAAGTTACTATAAAGTGATTGTAAAACATCCTAGAATGATAATATAACAGCATGGAACAAGCAAAAATTATAGATACGTTGGAGACGTATTAGAGCTCAGTCTGCAAGCATCCTCATAGTTGTCGTGCACTTCTGGAGTGAGGAGAATCCAACTGTGCCGGTGCAATCCTTCTTGCAAATGAAATAGCTGTTGAACTCCCGGATGGCATTCACAATCCTGAGGAAGAGCTTACGGCTCATCCGATAACGGCGCCGAAACACTTTCTCGCCATGCAATGGAGGGTCAACGAAGTAGTCAGCATAGAGCAAGCAATAGCCCTCCATTTGATGCCTCTACTTGCTCTTGCGGTGGCCAGACGCCAATCCACCTCGTCGCGGCTTTGCATCGTTCGCGAATAGGCCAGCCAGATCGGCGAGGATCATGTGGTGCTCTTTGCCGTCGGTGTCGTCCTCAGCTTCCTCCTCAATCAGAGCCGCGAGCGACTCCTCGTCATCAGAGTCCATCGCCGAGCAGGCAAATCACCGAATACCTAGCAGGTGTGGTGGGTGAGCAGCCGCCGGTATGCCCACCTGCGTGGTCGGAGTCCTGGAGAGCTCGTCCAGGAGGGGGTGGAGGCTGTCGCGGCGAAACCCTCTCTTTCCGGCTGGGGGGTGGCCTTTCTAGCGGCGGAGCAGTGGTTGTGGCGCCGGGATCGGCATGCGACGAAGGGGGGAAGTGGCGTCCGGCCGCTCACGGGTTGAATCTAGGCAGGGAAAAGGTGTTTCTCGCCTGATAGTGGTGGCCCACGCGCCACTTTTCCTTCCGCCGGAGTCCCCAAGTGCACCCAGTCCGCTGGGTTCGGCCTGGGATCGTCGGGCCAAAAATGGGGAATTCGGCGTCCTAGGGACGCGACTAGGCCGTCGGTAGAAAAGGCGCCCCGGGGGGCTGTGGGGGGGGGGGGTGGAGATGCTCTAAGACTTTGTTTGAACTAAAGAGTGTTAGAGGGTACCCAGGTCCCCTTTGCTCCCACTATGCCTAACCATTTTGCTTGAGTTGTCGTGGCTGATTTAGCCTACCGTAGAAACTGGCTTGGCAGCTCGAAAATTTGTGACAGACCTGGGGTCAGTCAGAAAGTTGATTAAGAAAATATGTAGTTTTTTTATAGAGAAGATAATTTGTTACCATAATTTAAAATTGACTGGAAATGGTATTTCAATTGAGCATTGAAAAGAAATTACAGTGCCCTTCTAATTATCACTAGGTATGGCAATAACAAACAAAGAAATCCAGAATTCGGCCCGCTAGAAGCCTAGCTAACATGGGGAGGACGTGTAATCAAATATAACGTGGTCAGTTTTGGGGCACTTATTTGCATCTAGTGAATTGCTCAACTGGCTTTCCTCTGCGAGGTCATGTGTATGTTGTTCAAATGGTGCCGATAGTTAATTATGTCATGTGCTTCAGTGCACTTAAACTGATCGACCAGTAGTGTTTTGACTTAAAAGAAATCTCATTGTTTCTAATTTGTATTATAAGAAGGCGCAAAGTTGCTGTCTCAATGTTTGTCATTTCCGGCTTCTTGAAGCTAAATTTGAGGTGCAATGATGAACAAATGCTACACTATGCATATTCTGAAAGCAGAAGAATTTGATCCACCCGGGGATCTTGTTTGTAATACTAGCTCCTTTTCTTCTGGGAGAGCATGTTCTTGAACCATAACGCTGAGTCCTTGGGGTACCTCTTCAGAGTCTTGTAGTCCACATAGACGATACCGAAACGGGCAGTGTAGCCGAGTCTCCACTCGAAGTTGTCAAGCAGAGACCAAGCAAAGTACCCGATCACCCGGGCCCCATCGTCTATCGCCTTCTTGAGCTCGGTTATGTAGTCTCTGTAGTACCGGATTCTTAATGTGTCGTGCACACCGTCAGCGATGCTAATGTTGCCAGGTTGGTCCATCCCTGTGAGATGATCATTCATGTCCTTATGAGAACAACAAGTAGTAATTTGTTTTACCAGAAGAAGCAATTGCCATTTAAGATGTTGAAGTACCGTTTTCAGCAAGGATCATTGTAGGATTTCCATATCTTTCTTTAACATAGGTCACAGCCTTGTTGATTCCCCATGGTACAATGTAAAGCCAGTAGGAGTTTGCCTGCATGGACTCAACCAACTTATAGTTACAATGTTCCACAGAAAATCTGCACTAATCCATCTTTAAGGTATAGTAAAGAGTAATCCAGAACTGCACTTACATGAGCTCCAATAGGCACGCCATTTCATTTAACTGCAAAGACACGTACACATCACTGGGTCTGAGAATGTGAAGTATTTGCCATGGCAGAAGGAGTTGGCATGAAGGGGATAAAAGATCTTACAGACAAATTCAACATGCCAATCATCCTGGTAACTGACAGGCGTCAGGTTCCAAGTCCCATTGTCCTTCATGTAGAAAGAAGTGTATTGGTTGATACCAACATAGTCAATGGATCCTTTAACCATCGTGGACTCGTCGGCATTGAAGCGTGGCAACCTATCCTTGACAATCTCGAGCATCGTGAATGGGTAGCGACCATGGATGATGGGGTCAAGGAACCTGCAAGGACATTCATACAGTTTCAGTCTGCTTTCCTCCAAACAAAGTTGGTAGACATGTGTTACAATCTAAACCTGTGAAGTAAAATTTTATCCTCTGTGGTAAATTGGTTCAGGGTTTACCATCCAAGGTGGAAGTCCCTTGCCCTCTGCGCTGCAGCTTGATCAGCATTGCTGTTGCTCAAAGGTTCGTACCACACAAAATCCAAGAGAATTCCAATCCTCCCCTTTTGTTGATGCTATTAAATAGAATAGAATGATTGAATGGAACACAGTTAACATTCACTCTTAGGCACTGCCATTGAATATGTGATTCTTGAACTGAGAAATGACTTGAAGGTAATCTTCGGTCAGTCTTACCTGATACTTGTCACGGTATCGCCGCACAGCCGCAGCATGTGAGAGTATGAGATGGTGCGCCGCAAGGTACGGCTCTGTGGTAGAGTCACCTCCTGCAGAGCACTGAGAACACCTCCCCGGTGCATGGAGGCCAATGTCATACCCCAGCGCAGCGACGCACCTCGGCTCATTGAAGGTAAACCAATTCTTCACCCTGTCTCCAAACACCTTGAAACAGAAATCGGCATAGTCTGCAAACGCGCCCCTTTTGTAAAAATAGAAAAAGTTGGGCGTATCAACGACACATACTTAAATTCAACTTTGAAATGTGGAAATAATCATTAGCTATTTGAAATGCTTACACTATCCTTGGGCTTAGCCAGCCAAGGTACTGCTGATGGAGTGCCAGTGGGAGGTCATATTGATAGAGGTTTGCATATGGAGTGATACCTAATCCACCATTATAATAAGGGTTATTAATTAAACACAAAAGTCGGACCCTGGTGCTAATTAAGAGCTAACTAGGTGTAGCAATTCTAGTTACCTTGCTGAAGCATGTAATCTATGAGCCTGTTGTAGTAACCAACTCCTTCCCAGTTCACCTTCCCAGTCCCATCTAGAATTGAATTTCATACACAACTCCACTTCCATGAAAAACTCTTTTGAAAATTTAAACTGCTGCAGCTGGAGGAGAGATCATGGCACACATATACCTGGGAAAATCCTCGACCAAGAGATGGAAAACCGGTACGCGTCGAATCCCATGTTCTTCATTATGTCCACATCCTCCTACACCTCATAATCAATAAATACCTCTGTCAAGCGGCAATCAGGGACACACTAAAGAAGCACCACCAGAAACACAGCAATCAGCTGGATGATTAATCGTTGAGTGCACACACCTTGTACCTGTGGTACTCATCGACCGCCACATTGGCGGTGCCGTTGCCGGGGATCGTCCCTGTCCTCCCAACAACACAACCCGTTTAGATCCAATATGTAGACATGTAAAACTACATATGCATGTCGCTGTAGCACCACTACAACTTGTTCGGTGGAGCTAGGAGAAAAAACAAGATGAACCAAATCGATGGAAATGTTTTTACCTGGTATCTTGATGAAGGCGTCCCAGATACTTGGCCCTCGCCCTCCCTGCTCCGCCATCCCTTCCACCTGGTACGCCGACGTGGCCGTCCCGAACACGAACCCCTCTGGGAAGCCCTGCCGGCTCAGCCCGCCGGCGTCGTGGATCTCGGGGTTGAGCCAGTGGTATTGCGCAGAAGGCAGCAGCACATGAGCAGCTGGCGCTAGTATCAGCAGCACAAGAGCAGCTGCCGCTAGTATCAGCAGCAGCGCCGCCGCGTGCTTCATCGTGTGCGTGAGCGAGGAAGGGGGGGTGGGGACTGGGGAGTGAGGCCGGGGGTCAAGCCTTGGTCTGCGGGGCTAGATAATAGCAAATGTGTGTTTGTGTGCGACTCGTTAAACTAAGTAACTAGGGAACAAACAAGTTTGGACTTTGGAAGATAAAATATGTGCGCGCGCGTACCCAGGCCGGGGCAGCGGCATCGCATGTGCGATGGAACGGGATCTGTTGTTGCCGCTCTCTCTCACGCCGGATTGGAGGTAGACGAAGCACTTTTTCTGGCGACAAATGCCTGGGCAACTAACCCTTGCTATTTTTTAGCTCTCTTATGCTTTGTTATTGCTTGGGCCAAAATTTAGTATGCCGAGGTCTTTCCGAATCACACTGATTGGAGAGATATCCCGCGGAGCGTCACCTCAGTGGCGACAGGTCAGTAAGATATGCCCGAATCCTTGAATTAAGGAGGTTGATTGATGAGATGTTGTCGTCCCTTTCATGGGATCGAGGGAGTTGTTGGATGTGCTTAGTATTTGTTTTCCCATGATACGTGGGAAAATAAATAATCGCATATAGAGGGTCCATAGATGAGATTTTTCTCCCGTTCGAGGGGTGCAGGTGGTTTGCATTTGATGGGCATGTTTTCTTCTTTTTTCTGAAATCCAAATTTTGAACAGAAATATATTTTAGACTGAGCGTCTAGATCGCAAACAATTAATTTTGTTGTGTCCTTCGCGTCCATGGCTTTGAAACTAATGAATACTTGAAAAGATAATATCAGTGGCAGTCATAGAACTTGCATCTAATGTTCAGTTTAGTATTAAAATTTGCAAAATACGAAATTGCAGTAACATAACTTGTCTATGCGTGCATATACGGTCACTTCTTCCGTATCCAGCTGTATCTTATGCTCAGTGGCATGTTAGCATGAATGCGCCCCACA
Organism: Triticum dicoccoides; assembly: GCF_002162155.2. Taxonomy (NCBI): domain Eukaryota; kingdom Viridiplantae; phylum Streptophyta; class Magnoliopsida; order Poales; family Poaceae; genus Triticum; species Triticum dicoccoides. Next base: position 3,732,032 of record NC_041385.1, on the reverse strand, counting down.
TGTCAGTGGCCCGGAGTGGTGAAGCGTTGGGTGAGCCACGCATTGTCTTTTTTGTAGAAAGCGCCCTCGGCTTTTATTTAATTATACGCCTACCAGCACATGGTTCGTGAGAAACAAGAATTAAAAATAGCACCAGGGAATGGCGTTATTGCGAGGGATAGGGTAAGCGATAAGGGAGTGGGAGACTCGGAGTGCGGGAGGCGTCGTTTCCCATTAGAAAATAGTAGTGATCTATAAACAATCTTACATTTCTTTACATACAGAGGTAGTAGCATGTAATTATGAGCGCGAGTGAGGATACATTTTTACAATATTAACAACATTCACCGATAATTACATTGATTTTGGTTGGAATCAATGTGATAACATGCATCAAAATCGAGCATACCCTACTAGTTAAATTTAGTATTGTAGATGTTGATACTTTCTCAACAGATTTTACCGAAATATGCAAAGCTTGAAGTTTGAAAAATATGTACGCTCGCTTACGTTGATGGAGTATAATAGTATACCAATAGTGAGAGATATTATCCATCGTGGATCTTATCGTCATTGTGGTCATCTAGGCTCACTTCTCTCACGAAACGAGCGGCAAGCTCATGCTCATCCACCCCACCGACGACCTCGATCTTGTGCTCTCTCGGCAGTATGGCGTTGAAGCCGGCGATGAGGTCCGGGCTATCCCGGAACAGGGCTCCCACCCTCGACGCCACCTCTGTGATGCCGATGGCGATCCTGCCATGAAGCCATGCATGAACCCACAGCTCATAATATTAGTTAACCACTTTTTAACCTCCATGGATCCAACCAACCATAAACTATACATATGTATGGATCACTAGGTACGTACCCGTCCCTCCCGTATTCGTCGAATATGATGCGGAGAAACTCGCGGTAGGTGGCCGGGTTCGTGTTCATCACCGCCTTCACGAAGGTCGTCGGCTTCTCTAAACCCGCGGCCTGTTCGTCTGATAGACGGATCCGGTGGCGCTTGGGCAAGAAGGCGTTGAAGCCGGCGATGAGGTAGGGGGTGTCCCGGAACAGCGCCGCCACCGTCGACGCCACCTCGGCGACGCCGATCCTGCACGCCGTTAAATGTTGGTCGGTCGATCCATGCGTGGAGCAAATTTATGCGTTTATCGACATGGATAGGACGTACCTGCCCCTCTTGTAATCAACCATGACGCGGAGGAACTCGCTGTACGTCGCCGGGTGCCGGTTCTTCACCATCTTCATGTACCTCAAGGCGTCCTCCAATTCCAGAAACTCCCCGTGACTGTCCGCCGGCGCCATTGAAGCAGCTAACTAGCTTCTTACTCTTCTTCTCCTCTTGATTCTGCCCAGCTTGACTTGGACTACTGATCTATGTTTTTGATTCGATCAAACCTAATGACCATCATATATAGAAATATATAAACGTATCCATGGCAATCCCGTTATTACCTTGTCCTTGTCACGGACAAAACATCCGGCAGCTACTTGACTCAGAGACGTACACGGACGTACCTGAAATATAGCACTAGGACTTTGAGCGCCAGAAAATTAGGCACGCACGTACACTGCAGGGGACCTCCAGGGGTCACCTTTGGTGTCTTGGCAGCATGTTAAGTCGTGCGTCCAGTCGCCGCCATATTTCGCGTGCTGGGCGCTTCCTTTGAATTTTGTTTTATCTATACGCATTCCTGGGATTAGATGGGTCTTTTTCTAGTTTTTTCGGCTTTCCGTAGCTTTTGGCGAAAAAAAACATCTGTATGAAAAAAAAATTATGCTTCCATGATAAGTATAGATTTGCTTTTTGTCGGGGCATGGATTTGCTTCCACGAGCAGCACAACTGTGCTTCTCGAAAAGGAAAAAAAATATCGGAGGGGCGTTTTGGCTCCCTGCAGCATGTGCTCCCGGATGAACAGTAAATTCCAAAAATATCAAAAAGTTATTAAATTTTGGTCGATGTTCGTGTTAGTGTCGCAAGCCTGCTTGACAAATTTCATGCGAAACAGAGTAGCAATGTTTTGTCGGTAAAAAAAAATCAAAATTAAGGTGACATTTGGTCTTCAATTTGTTTTTGTTTCAAATGCCAAAATGCTTAACCTTTTTGCCTTAAAATGTGCAGGTAGCATTTGGATGTGACTAAGATCACAAACAATTTCTGCCTTGATTTTTTTGACATTTGAATAAATACTTTTGGGCCTGAGAGCATGTGCTCCTCGGGGCCAAATTGAATTTCTGAAGAAAAAAATATGCTTCCACAAGAAACAAAGATCCGCTTCCCATGAAGGCACAGATTAATGCCCACGAGAAGCACAACTAATCTTCCTTAAAAAAAATAAAAAACATGTGCTTTCATGAGACTAACATATTTGTTTCCTATTGAGGTACAGATTTGCTTCCGCAAGAAGCACAACTGTGCTTCTTGAAAAAAAAATGTGCTTTCATAATAAGCACAGAGTTGCTTTTGGTGGAAGTACGGATTAACTTCCGCGAGAACCATAGCTGTGCTTCTCAGAAACGAAAAGAAAGATAAGCTTCCACAACAAGCATAGATTTGCTTCCAATGAAGTAACATATTTGCATCCACGAGAACCACAGCTTGCTTTAGGAAAAAAATTCAGTGCTTCCATAGGAAGCACATATTTGCTTCCTCGAGAAGCACAATTGTGTTTCTCAGAAAGAAAACCACAACCGTGCTTCCAGCTCTGGTTGGTCTTCCATTTTCTCGACATTCATATTTTTCATTTGTCAGTTTTTACGTTTTTTGTTTTTATATAATTTTGTTTTATCTATTTTTTTTCTCTTATTTTTTGTTTTTTGGTTTATTACGTGGAAAAAGTTCGTCGAAACATATCAACATGTGATCTGTTTCTAAGATCTCGACGCGAGAAATCCAACGGTGAAAATTGTTCTAAATGTGGACGGCATGATTCAAAAGATAAAATATTTTGAATAAATGAAATTATAAAAAAAGAAACTCTCATGTTGCTAACAAATGGCGCACACCACTTGCCAGCTCCCGAGATGGTGGGAGTGACATTTACATGAGGTAATTTTTAACTAGTGATTCCACCTACCACGCCTCACTTGTAGTGAGTAGGTATTGGCCCGACCTACTAACCACTTGCCATCATCATTGCCTATGTTTTTTTATTCACATTATTATTGTTTGCCTACATATTTTACCTTTTTATACTAAAAGCACTTTACATAAAATTCAAAAATGTTAATCTCGCCTTTGGAAAATGTTAAACGTGCATAGAAAAATGTAAGAAATAAGTAAAAGAGTACAAAAATGTTAACCATGTGCACGGAAATATAATCATGTGCACACAATTTTTTGGGACATCTATAAAATGTCATGTGTTTCGAGAAAAATGTACGACTTCTCAAAAAATGTACGTGACATTTAAAAAACTGTAATTCAAAAAATGTGTTGTGCATTTAAAAAATGTTTGTATAATGCAAAAACAAATTGCATCGTTCATAAAAATGTTTATAACGTGTATTTGACATATGTTTGACATGTATTCAATAAAACAATGTTCACAATATATTTTCGTAAAACATGTTAGTCATGTATTTGAAAATATGAAACATTTATAAATAATTGTTTCATATTTATACGAAAATTGTACGACGTGTATGAAAATTATAGATATCAAAACATGTAAAAATAATTGTTTTAAATAGTGAGCTACACCAAATAGTGCGGTCCTCCAAATAAACTAGAGAGGGGCTACAGCGGCAATATAGCCGGATATTTCCGAACTTTCTCCAAACAATTGTACATGAGTTCTATAGCCTATCATTCAACGCCACCCTGCACAAACAATTATTCTGGGCTATAGTTGGGCTATAGCCGGCTATTTGAAACTCTCATTTAAAAATATAGTCCTAATGGATACAAAAATATATAATGCGTAGAAATCTGTTGAAAGAAGAAATTAAAGAAAACTGAGGACAAAAGGAAGTCAACAAAGAAAAGGATAAAGGAAGAACATCAAAGAAAACCAAAGAAAAAAAGGAAAAAGAGAAAGATAAAACAATAGTAAAAACCAAGAAAAAACATGCAACACTGTGATAAGCACCAAAAGAATAAAGAACATGAATAAAAATCCTCGCGTTGCTCGCCCGTAGGCGATTCCTAATAGGAATAGGTACGGTGAGCCATAGCCCTGACAAGCCACATGCTAGTATCGCATGAAGGTTTTTCCCTTCATGTAGTTTACTTTGCTGCCCCGTGTTGCCTTTTTTGGCTGCTCGCACATGTGTGTTCGTTCGCTCGGGTTTCATCGCTCACGGTAGAATTGGTTTTTCTTTCCTCTCTCTATCTAATGGGCACCAGTCCGGTTTTCGCCTGTTTTTTGTTTCTTTCTTTTTCTGTGGTTTTCTTTACTATGTTTATCGGGTTTTTTATTATTTTTTCTTCTTTTCTCTTTTCTTCTTCAGTTTTCTTAGGTTTTAATGTTGTTTCCTATCTTTTTTGCGGCTTTCTTTGGTTTTCAATTGTTTTATGTTTCTCTACTAGTTATCTTTGTTTTTTTTCCTTTTTCTTCTTTCTTCTTTCTTTGGTTTTGATCAGTTTTCTTTGTTTTAAATGTCTTTCTACCCTTTTTCTTTGTTCTTCCTTTGGTATTCACCTGATTTCTTCGTTTCTTTATGTTTCTCTTCTTTTTTTTCATTTTTTTCCTTCGGCAGGTCTCTTGCCTAGTCTTACTTCACTACTCGTTTCTTTTTTCATTATCCATGCTCGGATTCAAACATCTAACTCTCTAATAATTATTAGAGAGTTTCCTCAGCTGAATATCTATCATGTAGTAGATTGGTAGTAGTGTTCCTTACATTATTCACCCTGCTACCAGAAAAGGCAAATTCTCCATTTGTAATTTCATGATGACACATTGAAGTAGCGCTATTTTTCACGTTATTATGCTGTTAACAAATTCCTAATTTGCCTGCAATCGGACCAAACGGTTCCCTACCGTGTAATATCGTGTGCACATGTATCTTGATGCCCGCACACATGTCAGTCAGATAGACAGCAAGCATCTTGCGGCCCAGCAGTCCGCGCGCAGGGGCTACAGATGGTCGTACGGCTTTGCATGCATGGTCCATGCAGGCACGAAGAGAGATTCCTTGCGCTGTACTACATGTGAAGAAAAGTCTTTCCTTTCCGAGTCAGTGAGAAGGGCCGAAAATATGGACATGCAGATAAAAGTTGCAAACAAAATTGAAAAAAGCCAGCCAGCTTCCAATTTCGTTGAAATTGAAAAATAGTTCATCCAGATCGACATGGAAGTCCTGGTAGCATCGACGTCAAACATGGCCAAAGCGCTTGATAGCTACACAACCAACCACAAGCAGATTACTGCAGAGACAAACCATCAAACCAGCAACGAATGACAAGAATTACAATGACCATGGAAACAAAAGCTGCACAAGTTGATCACCAAGTTTTTTTTGTATCTTTCTTTTTGCGAATATATATCCGATAAATCAATGAGACAAAATTTGTTGTGAGTAACCTTGGAGCTGATGTGAAAAAGATATTGATGTACGTATTTCTTATTATGTTTTGAGTACTTCGTATTTCTAATGTACTTTTATACCACCTCTATATATCAAAATATAAGACGTTTTTCACACTATCAGAGGCAGTAATAGATTTGAGTCCTTTTTCGCAAAAGAAAAGAAAAACTTCGGAGACAGGGGAAGACCATATGGGTGAATACATTTGGTGGACACACACACACCTACCTGACTAATAGCTAGTTCAACAAGGACGAAAAGAAGATTGAAAAGGAAGATAAAAAAAACATACAGAGGAAGATAAAAAAACATACAGGAGGATAAGAAGATTGAAAGGAAGATAATAAAAACGTACACACGAGGTAGCTAATTAAAGCTTGAGGTTGAGATCAAGCTGCTGCAACTGCTTCTCGCCGTCGTCGTCAAGGCGCGCGTCTGGCCATCTCGCCGGCGCCTTTGCCACCGCCGCGGCCGGCCAGTAGCCGTGGTCGGGTTGGAGGTAGAGGTGAGGGTTCCAGCTGCCGGCCCGCTCCTTCTTGTGCACATTCTGGTGGCCCCCCAACGCCTGAGACTTGAGGAACTTCTTGTCGCAGAAGAGGCACGAGAACAGCCGCCTCGACCTCGCTTCGCCGTCATGGCCACCATGGCCGTCGTGGCCGGCAGGGGCGTTTCCTTCAGCCCAGAAGGAGGTGGATGGGGGTGCCGGTGGTGGACTCATGGGGGCCAGCGTGAGGGACAGGTCTAGGGAAGCGGCTGCGCCACGGGGAGCCTGATCCATCGGAGAAGAGAGGGCCGGCAGGAGGAAGATATTTGCCGGCCAGCAGCTCTGCTTCTCCTGTACTAGTGGCTTTCACTCTCTAGCGTAGCTAGTTGCTGGAGTTTATAGATGGAAGCGTGCCACTTGCTAAATCTGGGAGCCGCACTATTGCGAGGGGCACCAACGTGCACCCCACCGGCTGTAGCCAACCACAGAGGAACACCAGCCCATGAGAGGGACGTCAAGGCAGATCATGGCTACAGAGGTGGTGATCCTGCTTTGTTGATCCTTATACAATTGGTGAAAGGTCAAAACCGCACCTGAACTATGTTTCCACTACAACAATGATTATGGCCCGATCAAGGGATTACTGATTTACCAAAAAAGGGGGTTGTGAGGTTCGTCGACTCATGGCGGCATGCAGAAACTTCAAATCCATGCATGTCTAGAGGATAGATTGACAAAGAGATTGGGAGTAGCAACAAATCATAACGTTGGCTCGATGTTTCCGGGCCACGATGGCGAGGGTGGTGGTCCTCTCTAAGAATTAACGTTGTTGTGACGGGTCTTCCAGATGCCCTAAACGATGCCAGTCATCATGGTGGAGCGAAACTTCAAAGGGGTGGGGCATAGTTTTAAATAGCCGGCTACAGCCTTTTTAGCATGGTGTCGCTGAATGTCCGCCTTCACAAATAGCCCGCTATAGCCTGCTATAGCCCGCTATAGCTGATTTGGAGACCCGGCGCTATTTTCCATAGCCCGCTATTTAAAACATTGGGTGGGGCAGGAGGGGGCGACGGTGAGTTCCGGTAACTTTGTGCATGAAAAAGACCAGAATTGCAATTGCCTGGGAGCTCAAGGCGATGGAGGCTATGCACCTTTTCATTTAGTTTTTGGAAGTGTGTCGATCAATGACCCTAAAACTTCTGCAACAACAAAGTAGAATCTCAACCTACATATATATAAATAGGTGGTCACAATAACATGTTTGCAAACATATCACCTCAACATACAACCATACACAGGAAAATACACATCTCAATAAGCAACTGTGCATGGGAAAAGTGTTCTTTAATCCCACTATTTCAATAATTATTTTACCGATATGCAATAACCAGTACAATAAAACCGTGTATATTTCAGTTTCACTTTCATGCAACCAAATCTCCCTAAAAGATATTGCTGCCAATTCTTGCAGGAACGCATGGGCCGGGTATTCTCTAGTTTCATTCATACACAATTCATGGAGCATCGATATAGATACAATCATTTTAGCTATCTAAGAGCATACTCAATGATGGTATGCTATATACATTTCCCCCTTTTGTTTCCCTACTCCAAAGCTCAATCACATATGGCTCGTATTCCGCTGCACCCGCTTTCACCCTCATACTCAGGGTGGCGTCATCCGATCTTATTATATAGACAAGTAACTTGGGCAGATGTTTGATTCAAGCATTTTCCTAAAGGTAATTTTATTGACTCAAATGCCGCATCGAGATGAGACTGAAAACATTAAGTACATACTCGGCGTGTGCATACCAAGGCGCAAATTGCTAGGCTTTGGTATATATCGCTTGTCTAAAATGGATTTTTTAATATATATATATATATATATATATATATATATATATATATATATATATATATATCAGGACCTACTCGCATTTGATTTCATATTTCAGGAAAGTTAAAGGTAAAAAAATGTAGCTATGACACGTGGATTACGTGGGTAGTACTGTGGCAGGCTGGAGCCATTACTCTCACGACAATGTGCCAGGTGTTTTGATTAATTCAATGGTTCAATGACCGTGACTATGTCTCCAACGCGCAGGTCCTTAGGGGCACGTGCATGGAGACTCTGGCTCCGGTAAGGAAACGGCGACAACAACACGTCGACAGTTTGTTGTGGTGACAGTAGCAGTCACTCGGTGGTCCAAGAACCTCGATATATTTTATATTATATTTGGGGTGCTTTGTAGTTTTGGTGAATTTTATAATAAACCCAAGCCTTCTTCGCGATGTACCATCAAAATCTCGACACGTGTGCCTAGGTTGCTTATACTTTTCAAATTGTAGTCCGGACAAAAGTCAGACCACTGGAATAAGATCTTCATCAACATCATTAGCATATATAAGTCTTCTCTTTTTGTCGTCTCCGTTCAATCTAGCCAAGGTGCCAAGACATGCATGTACCATATGTCGGCACATAACAAGAAAACCTACACATGGCCAAAAGGAGATGCCTCCACAAACGTACTCATCAGATGTGTCGCCGTCAGTTAGTACGTTCTGACAAGGTCTGAATTATGACTCGGCCTGTCCCTGCATGCACGCGAAGACAAACACTTCACTTCAGCTGGCATACTTTGCTCAAGCCTCAGTCTATAGTATACATCGTCCTTTCTAAGAAAAATATTATGCATCAACTGTGGCCACAGTGCTCGATCTTTGGCCTCCTGGACCACTGGACGTCGTACGGCTTTGCATGCATGGCCCATGCAGGCACCAAGAGATTCCTTTCGTTCTCTGTACAGGTAAAGAAAAGTCTTTCATTTCAAGTCAGGGAGAAAAGTCTTAAGAGCATCTTCGACAGGTGCACAAAAATTCCGCGCCCAAAAATAATTTTAGCGCGTCACTGTAACACTTTTAGTGCGCCGGACCCCAACATTACTTTAGCAGATGCCCAAAAACACTCGTCCAAAAGAACCCGCAGGGTAAATTGTGAAGCGTGCGCAATTCCGCGCCTCAAATTTGCAGCACGTGGTAGCGTTTTTCAACGCGCGCCCAACCCTTTTTTACACGTGTACTGTTTTACAGCTTCTGCTGGAGCTGTCCGGCGCCAAAAAAAAACCTGAATTTTAGCGTGCGGCCTAGTTTTTGGGCGCCTGTTGGAGATGCTCTAAGAGCTCATGCATTTCATTTGACTGTTACACCCGTTAACTTTCTTCTTGCTAATTTTTTTTGCTGCAGCTGAGACAACCTGAAGAATTGATGCTCCTCGGTGCATATATATAAACTAAAGTTAGGGGGGAAATGCATAATGTATGGTGGGGAAAAGGCCCGAAAATATGGACATGCAGATAAAGGTTCCAAACAAAATTGATAAAAGACAGCCAGCTTCCAATTTCTCGTTTTTTTTTTTTGCACATCAGCTTCCAATTTCATTGAAATTGTTAAATAGTTCATCCACATCAACATGGAAGTCCAACATTGAAATTGACAATCCGGTCCTCAAACATCACTAAACTGCCTGATAGCTACAAGACCAACCACGCGCAGCTTACTCGACGCACAAACCAGCAACAAATGACAAGAACACAACACAAAGTCCAGTTTCACAATGACCATGGAAACAAAAGCTGCGCAACTTGACCATGGATTTTTATTCTATCTTTCTTTTTGCGAATATATATCCGATAAATCGATGAGACAGATTTTGTTGTGAGTAACCTCGGAGTTGATGTAACGTATTAATCGTCACTCATTTAGTACACCTTTGTACTAAGGCCCTGTTTGGTTCATAAGTCCTAGGAATTTTCTTAGTCCCAACTTATAAGTCACACGTCTCTAAAAAGTCCCTACATGTTTGGTTCCTGGGACTTAACATGGACTAGAAGACTATATTACAACTATAAATCCCTATAAGTCCCTCCTTGAGAGTCTTATTTCATAAGTCCCAAATGCCCACTTTAAGTCCCTATAAGTCCCTCCTGTTTGGTTTAGATGGGACTTATAGGGACTTTTTTAAGTCCCTGGAAACAAACACCCTCTAAATCGGCAACAATTCATACTAAATTAATGACAGTTAATACGGATCAAAGGGGGTATAATACATTTGAGTCCTTTTCCAGTGAAAACCCACGGAGACAAGGGAAGACCATAGTAATACTACAAACCAAAGTATATGTATAGTACAGGACGAACATGCGTGCACACACTAGCTAGTTCAAGGAGGATAAGAAGATGGAATGGAAGATAGTAAAAAACGTACGCACGAGTTAGCTAATTAAAGCTTGAGGTTGAGATCAAGCTGCTGCAACTGCTTCTCGCCGTGGTCGTCAAGGCGCGCGTCTGGCCATCTCGCCGGCGCCTTTGCTGCCGCGGCGGCCGGCCAGTCGCCGTGGTCGGGTTGGAGGTAGAGGTGAGGGTTCCAGCTGCCGGCCCGCTCCTTCTTGTGCACATTCTGGTGGCCCCCCAACGCCTGAGACTTGAGGAACTTCTTGTCGCAGAAGAGGCACGAGAACAGCCGCCTCGATCTCGCTTCGCCGTCATGGCCGCCATGGCCGCCGTGGTTGGCAGCGGCGTCTCCTTCAGCCCAAAAGGAGGAGGACGGGGGTGCTGCCGGTGGTGGCGGTGTCACGGGGGCCAGGGTCAGGGACAGGTCTAGGGAGGCAGCTGCGCCATGGAGAGCTTGATCCATCGGAGAAGAGAGGGCCGGCCGGGGGAAGATATTTGCTCTGCTTCTCCTGTACTGGCTTTCACTCTCTAGCTAGCTGAGCTGCGTGGGTGTGGAATGAATGAGTTTATAGATGGAAGCGTGCCACTTGCTAAATCTGGGAGCCGAATTATTGCGAGGAGCACCAACGTCTACCGCTGGTGGGCCCCACTGGCTATAATTTAAGGGTTCAATGACCAGGACTATGTCTCCAAAGCGCAGGTCCTTAGGGGTACGTGCACGGAGACTTCCCGCTAAGGGAGGGGCGATAACACCACGTCGACAGCTTGTTGTGACGACGATAGCAGTCACTCGGTGGTCCAATGACCCCGATGTATTTTATATTATGTTTGGGCTGCTTTGTAGTTCTGGCGAATTTTACAATAAACCAGGCCTTCTTGGCAAAACAAAAGACTGCGATGTACCGTAGCATGCTTTGGTTGCTTATACTTTTCAAATTGTAGTCCGGACAAAGCGCACCACTGGATTAGGATCTTCATTAACATCATAGCATATGAATAAGGGTCTGTCTATGTTGCATCTAGATGTGAGATAATATTTCACATCTAAGCTGTCATCATCCTCTAATCAAACAACCAGCCTGGTTGCACCCGATCACCCTCACACACATAGACGCTTATTTGTATTGTTTGTTTGTGTCTGGCCAGTCAACCCCACCCAGCCGACCTACCTCTTCCCCCTGGACCTTGTTTGTTGGGCTTTATTTGTCTATTTGTTTGTTTGACAAAAAAGAAGAGCTACATGTGCGCAGAGTCCTGGGCCTTGTTGGCAGAAAAAAAAAACAGTTGCAAAAGAAGCTTAGGTGGCTGACGAAAAGTTGCAAAAACCCAAGTACAAAATTTGGCCTCTCCTTATAGATCCTTTCTGGCAAGATCGTGTACAACCTTGTAGATAATTTCTGATGGTAGATCTTTATTTTTTGCTCTTGATTATCCTTTCTTTTTCCATCAAACATATGATGGTCCTGGTCTCTGGAAAACACACACAACAGTTCAACAGTTTTTTGTCGTCAAAAAAATCAGAGCAAAGTCTTTCTAAGCAGAACAAAAACACCTCCTTGTTCCAGTTTGCATGCAACTACTTTCAGACGGCATTTGTTCCCATTTATTCAACAAAAAACATTGCCTTCCCCAGAAAAACTATAACTACATTTCTATATACAACCTGATCAAGAAAATATATTTGGCCTCACTAGGGAAAAGAAAGAGGAAAAGATGCATCATTACCTTGTTAGGGAACAAAATAAAAAGTGCTGACTCCGAATTTAGAATTTTTCATCTAAGAAAGAAGAACTTAGAATTTGACTGCATCTCAGTGTATTATGCATGTTCACAAAAAAGTGTTGGCACCAGATAAGAAAGAAAACATCATATGACAAATGTTAGCATGTTGCCCCTAAGAAAAAGAACTTAGGGGTGTGCTCCTCCAATCCATAAAATCTTTAGGCGAAGAAAAGCATAATGTTAAATTTTGTAAAAACTGATGACCGCGGGAAATGAAGATAGCTATGCAGGGGACTACGTTGGCACTCAGGTATGATTTGGCAAAAAAGAAAAATAAATAAATATTGATCCATAAATACACATGGGACCATGAAAAAATTATGACAGGAAAAACATGAGATGAACTTACTGCTTTGTTTTGATTGTAGACTGTGCATCCCAGTACCCAGCAGTGGTGTTTGACCTGAGGCTTTTTCAAATGCAAAACAATTTCTGCAGATAGTTCCACCTTACTCATTTGCCTCTCAGGGTCATGAGTTTGCAACACCATCAAATTCTCTTACTAACTAACAAATAAATTCCACTTGGTGGTCAACATGTTATCCCTTTTGTCCAGTAGAAACAAAGATTTAAGTCGGTTATTCTTTTGGACAAATAAAATGAGTAAAGTGCTTGGGAAGAAAAATTATAAATTGTATCCTCTCTATATCAAGTAGATATGAACCCTATCTATCTCAACATTTTGGCCCCCAAGTCGAGGGTCGAGTTGCTAGTGACGTGAAACAAAAAACTACGAGCCGAGTTGCGAGTCGATGATGGACTTGCAACTGGCGTTACCACAACCACAAAAAAGAAAAAAACAATCGCGAGTCGAAGGTCAACTTGCAAGTGGCACGAAACAAAAAAGTATAGGGCCGATTTGCGAGTCGATGGTGCACTTGCAACTGGGGCGATTACAACTACACAATAACCCCAATAACGCATCGAGGGTCGACTTGCAACTAGGGTGACTTCGACTACTAAAAACCAGTTACGAGTTGGGGGTCGACTTGCAAGTAGCATGAAACAAAGAACTATGGGTCCGAGTTGCGAGTCGATTGTGGACTTGCGACTGGCGATTACAACTACATGAAAACCCAAGTTGCAAGACAAGATTTGACTTGCAAGTGGCGTGAAACAAAAACTACGATCCGAGTTGCGAGTCGTTGGTGGACTTGCAACTGACGTGACTACAACTACACAAAAAACTGATTTTGCAAGTCAAAGGGCGACCTACAAGTGGCATGTAACTACGGGTTCGGGTCGATGGTGGACATGCAACTGGGGCGATTATAAACTACATTAAACCCTAGTTGTAAGTCGAGGGTCGACTTGCAAGTGACGTGAAACAAAAACTACAAGCCCAGTTGTGAGTCGATGGTGGACTTGCAACGGGGCGTGACTACAACTACAAAAAATACCCCAATTGCAAGTCGAGGGTCAACTTGCAAGTGGCATGAAATAAAAAAGTACAAGCCGAGTTGCGAGTCGATGGTGCACTTGCAACTAGGGTGACTATGACTACAAAAAAACTAGTTGAGAGTCGAGGGTCGACTTGCAAGTGACATGAAACAAAGAACTACGGGTCTGAGTTGCGAGTAGATGGTAGACTTGCAACTAGGGCGATTACAACTATATAAAAACCCCAGTTGCAAGTCGAGGGTTGACTTGCAAGTGGCGTGACTACAACTATCCAAAAAACCTAGTTTGCAAGTCAAATGGCAACTTGCAAGTGGGCATGAAACAAGAATTACGGGTCCAAGTTGCGAGTCGATGGTGGACTTGCAGCTGGGACAATTACAACTACATAGAAACCCCAGTTGCAAGTCGTGGATTAACTTGCAAGTGACCTAAAACAAAAAAGTACGAGCAGCGTTGCAAGTCGATGGTCGACTTGCAACTGGCGTAACTACAACTACACAAAAAACCAGTTGCGAGTTGAGGGTCAACTTGCAAATGGCAAGAAACAAAAAGTACAGGCTGAGTTGCGAGTTGATAGTGGACTTGCAACTGCGGGGACTACAACTACACAAATAAACCCTGGTTGCGAGTCGAAGGTCAACTTGCAAGTGACATGAAACAAAAAGTACAGCACGAGTTGCGAGTCGATGGTGGACTTGCAACTGGGGCGATTAGAACTACATGGAAACCCCAGTTGCAAGTCCAGGGTCGACTTGCAAGTGATATAAAACAAAATAGTACGAGCCGAGTTGCGAGTGAATGGTGGACTTGCAACTGGCGTGACTACAACTACACAAAAAACCCAAGTTGCGAGTCAATGGGCATCTTGCAAGTGGCATGAAACGAGAACTACGGGTCCGAGTTGCGAGTCGATGGTGGACTTGCAACTGGGGCGATTACAACTACATTAAACCCCAGTTGTAAGTCGAGGGTCGACTTGCAAGTGACGTGAGCCGAGTTGCGAGTCGATGGTGGACATGTAATTGGCGTGACTACAACTACACAAAATATCTGAATTGCGAGTCGAGGGTCAACTTGCAAGTGGAATGAAACAGAAAAAGTACAGGCCGAGTTGAGACTCGATGGTGCACTTGGAACTAAGGCGATTACAACTACACAAAACCTCAATTGCGCATCGAGGGTCGACGTGCAAGTGGCATGAAACAATAAAGTACAAGCCTAGTTGCGAGTTGATGACCGACTTGCAACTGACTACGGCTACAAAAAAAACTAGTTGCGAGTCGAGGATCGACTTGCATGTGGCATGAGACAAAGAACCACGGGTTCGAGTTGCGAGTTGATGATGCACTCGCAACTGCGGCGATTACAACTACATGAAAACCCAGTTGCAAGTCGAGGGTCGACTTGCAAGTGACGTGGAAAAAACTACGAGCCGAGTTGCAAGTTGTTGGTGGACTTGCAAGTGGCGTGACTACAACTACACAAAAAATCCTAATTGCGAGTCGAGGTTCGTCTTGCAAGTGGCATGAAAAAAGAAATACAAGTCCGAGTTGCGAGTCGATGATGGACTTGCAACTAGGGCGGCTATGATTACACAAAAAAACCAGTTGCGAGTCAAAGGTCGACTTGCAAGTGGCATGAGAAAAAACTACAAAGCTTAGTTGCAAGTTGATGGTCTACTTGCAACTGGGGCGACTATGACTACACAAAAAATCTTGCGAGTCAAGGGTCAACTTGCAAAAATAACTACAAAAAAGATCCTAGTGTGTGTCAATGATAGATTTGCAACTAGAGTAAAAACAACTAGAAAGAAAACCCACAATTCCATGTCAATGATGGACCTGCAAACTGGGAGCGTCGTTATGTAGGAAGCCTATAGTTGTGTGTTGATGGTGGACTTGCAACTAAGACAACGCCTTGTAGCGGAAAAAAACCCAATTGTGTGTCAATGATAGATTCACAACGACAGCATATCAACTGGCTGTGCATGGGATATTCTGTTAACAACAACAAAAAAGAAAAAGAAAAATTGAAAAAAAATCAAAACAATTAGCAAATATAAAAAAAGATGAAAATAAACATTTGCGACAAAAGAAACAAAAGGAAAATTACCACTGTTGGTGAGGGCGGCTTTGGAGCCCTCACGAATGACAATTCAAAAAAATATCTGCTTGTTGTCATTCTCGCAATGCGAATGACAGTCTGGGCACACCATCCTGCATGGATAAAAAGATTCTTTTCAGAAACCGAGCCATTTGTACTGGAAAAATAACAAATACTGTAAAAACCTACAAAAAAACAAATGAATGTTCATAAAAGCCAAAATAATTAGTAGCCCAATGAAAAGCTCAGTTTGGCAGCAGACTAATTTACCTTCTGCCTAGAATCAAAACTAAGGCGGAGACATTCTGAACCTATTGCTGAAGTTGGAAGTCTTTAAAAAAAGGATGGATGCACATGGTAAGAAAAAGAAGAGGAAGAAAAAGGTGCCGCTCAAAAGCATAAGCATGGGCTCAGGCCTACCAGCACAAGTTCAACACACAACTCAGTCACCTAAAAGGAAACACGATGAAAAGATCCATTCAATGCCTCCAGCCACCTTAAAAACTACCGGCCTCATTTAAAGGCAAAAACCTGTTTCTCGCATGACAGGCGAATTTCCTGGAGGAAAACAAACATGTATACAGTATAGTATATCCAAGTTTACCCGACGATTCAGCTAGCTAACACGGACAACTTATTCGGGTGAACTAAAAGACAAACTACGCAGCCACCACACTGAATCTTGACTACCTGAAATCCACCCGACTCCCCGCATTTGGGTGAACTGAAAAAAGAAAACACCTATATTGATGAAATACACAGACAAAAAAGTATAAGGTGATGCATTCGTGAGGTGCTTCTTTATTTATGTTCATCTCTTTTCTTTCAAACAAAAAAATATCTAGACTGAAAAATTGGTTTTAGCCTGCCACATTGATCCAAATACTCACTAAGACAAAATAAAAACACATGTATAAGTTGTTATACTGGACAAAAACTTAACAGAAGTACTGACATGGAAAATGGAAGAACATGGATCTAGACTGAAAAACAAAAATCAACTATGATTGATACAAGATTATGCTGAAATTATAGCAGGAGATACTGAATCTCTGCACACTACATAAGATTATACTGAATTTCTATCACAAGATACTGAATCTCTGCACACTACACAAGATTATACTGAATTTCTAGCACGAGATACTGAATCTCCGCACACTACACAAAGATATACTAAACTTCTAGCAGGAGATACAAAAGACTGCCTATTGTTTTCAATCTAAATCGCCCAAAACAACCTGCTGAATCTTTATCTACTTGAAATCCACATCCACATTTGGATAATTTGAGGAACAAACCGTGGATAGATCAAATACACAAACAAAAAAGGGGACGTGCTAAACTGTAACGAACCCTACCCACATTTGGCTAGAATTGAGGGGCAAACCTAGATCGATGAACACACAAACAAATAACAGAGGATGGTGCTAAATCTGTGAGCAAGGAACAGTAACCGGACAGAGCAAAAAAACAAGGAAAACGAGGGCAACTCACTCCAATTGCGTCTCTCTCCCATCTCACTCTCCAGAAATCACCGCCTCCTGGAGCTCCTGTTGAGGAGGAATGGGGAACGGGGAGAAACTAGTGCGATGGGAAAAAAGGATGGTCGCCCCCTCCTCTTCAAAACTGCTCTGAGATGGACAAACACGGCCCGTTAGCTCAACAAACACCACAAACCCGCCCCCGGTCCGCTGCTAGCATCGACTACGGGCCGCACAACAGACCACAAAACACGAGCGAACCCGACAGAATGTACTAGCGGAGACAAAAAAACGATTTGCGCGAATCTAAAGACGGAATAAATCCAATGGCTCTGGACTTAAATGTGAGATAGTTATTTCACATCTAGATGTGAAAATAGCAAATCTGTAGAAATTTATCTTCACGTCTACACTAAGGCATGCATAGTCTGCTATGAGAAAAAGTACAATTCAAATTCAATCTCAACTCTTCAGTTTTAATGCAGCCCATGATTCAATCAAAAAATGCATACATATATGTACATAGCATCAACCCCAACATTCAAAAATACAAAACCAGGGGTGGGTCATATCTCTCTTCCTCAAATACATGACAAGTAGAAAATTGCTTGCTCGGAAAACCATTCGGTGACTAACACACTAATTTAATACCACCGGTGCACACTACTTTAACCTATACACATAAAATAAACACAGATGACATTTTACTAAATCTAAAATGGGAAGAAATAAAAAAACACATAAATCATGGGAAAACGCCACATACTTGGCTGCTCCTCTCCTCCCCCTCCCCTTCTCGCTCCCAAGCAATCGCCGCCACCTGACATAAAGAAACAAACAAATGTCACAAAAACAAATGACTGAAAAAAGAAAGAATGAATGAAAACATTGACTGATATAAATCAAAACTAGCTCTGTCAAAACATACATACTAAAACTAATACAGATATCAACTATATACTGCTAAAACATAAAACAAATGTACAAATCTGCCACTGAGTCTAGCAAAAAAACACTAATCCAAAAAAATCAACCTGAACAAAAAACACATGGTCTATGCTGATTCATCTCTGAGTTGCTTCTCTATTTATATTCAGTTGTTTGCATATAAAAAAAGTTGATTCACAACTCTTAGAAAAGTTGAGTTCAGCCTGCAACAAGTAGACCACATGCTCACAAAAAAGACAAACACAAAAAATCTAGCAGATCATATAAAATCTGAATCACAACACTGAATCTTTCTGAACATTTATCTTTCTGAATCTGTATCTACTGTGAATTTAGCAGAGCATATAAAATCTGAATCACAACACTGAATCTTTCTGAACATTAATGTTTCTGAATCTGTATCTACTGGGAATTTAGCAGAGCATGTAAAATCGGCCCCATTAAACAAACTACACACCACATGGCACTGAAAAAATCTTTCTGAATCCTCCGTGAGTCTATCAGAGAGATTGAACAAAAATCTGCTCCATCCATCAAACCCTAACACTGAAATAAACACCCCCACCTACCAAAAAAAGAGGCTATAATCTATACAAAAATGAGCAGTGACACACTCAATTCTTTATCAATCCTTATCTACACCCGAAATCCTCACCTCACCAGCAGCTCCACCCACCACTAGATAGATCGAAAAACACAGACAAAAAAAAAGGAGCCTCGTGCTTCTAACAATCAGGGGGATTGCGAGCGGGCAAAAAACCTTTCCTAAAATCGATGGACACACAAACAAAAATAAACAAACTCATGGAGGCATTGGAAGCACGAACCCTAGATCGATTAACACACAAAAACAACCCATAAACTAGATACTAGATCTGTGAGCAAACCACATACACGAAGAAAGAAGAGAAGAAAGGGGAGAACAACAGATGCAACTCACTCCAATGCGTCTCTCTCTTCTTGTAGCTCTCCAGAAGTCGCCGTCGCCTCCAGGAGCAACTGACGAAGAGGAGAATGGGGAACGAGGCGAAATGAATGCCTCGTGAAGGAGAAGGATGTGAAGAGGACACAACTGAATCGCCACCCTCTTAATTCACGAACCTGCTCCCACAGAGACAAAAAACGGCCCGCCAGCACAACAAACAACGGCCCGCTACGCAAAATCCACGGGAAAGAACGGGCCGCGAGACAGGCAACGGCACCAGTGACGTGAGCGCGCACGAAGCGGGACGAACAAAGTTGTACGCGCGAATCTCAAAGACAGGACAAAATCCAATGGCTATGCATTTAGATGTGAGATAGCTATTTCACATCTAGATGTGAAATAGCAAACCTGTATGAATATTATAAGTCCTCTTTTTGTCCTCTTCGTTCAGTCTGCCAAGTGCCAAGACATGCATGTACCATATGTCGGCACATAACAAGAAAACCTACACATGGCCAAAAGGAGATGCCTCCACAAACGTAGTGATCAGTTGTGTCGTCGTCGGTTCGTACGTCCTGACAAGGTCTGAATTATGACCCGGTCTGTCCCGGCATGCATGCCAAGACACACACTTCACTTCAGCTGGCATACTTTGCTCAGGTCTCAATCTACAGTATACATCGTCCTTTCTAAGAGAAGCACTATGCATCAACTGTGCACACAGTGCTCGATCTTGGCCTCCTGGACCGCTGGACGTACGGCGGCACTGCTGGCTCATCTACTTATTTTATCAGCGCTGGCAACGGATATATGCATGATACTCCCTCTATTTTATTTAGTTTACGTATTAGCTTTAGTCAAAGTCAAGCTTCGTAAACTTTGACAAAATTTATAAACAAAAATATTAATATATACAATAACAAATCAATATCATTAGATTTATTATAGAATGTACTTTCACATCATATATATTTGTTATAGTAAATAGTTGTACTTTTTGTATAAACTTGGTCTCTAATATGCAGAGTAAATAAAAACGGAGGGAGTATTACTATTACTTAGCACGAAGGGATTTATTTCTTTTGGTGTGAGCTTTATTCTTACTAGCAAAGTTCCCGTGCTTTGCTATGAAGCTATGTAAAAAGTAGTTAGACCACCGACTTAGGAGATATATCTTTGGTATGATTGCGCTGTTGACGGTTAAAAAGAGGAGAAAAACATGACGAATGATCATGCTGGAGTTGTTAGAGAATCCTAAGCAATTATGGTAGGTCCTTTGCAACATATACAATGAGACAACATTCTCAGTTCTGAACTATGGGAGAATGGGAATGTAAATTTTGATTTAGAATAGAAACTAAAACCAAGATAATGATTTTGAGCTACATTTGTTGTGTTTTTTAACAGTAGTGTTGTGCTCACAAATAATAAGGTGTTTGTTTATTTATGTCAGATTGACATGTGCGTAAAAGTACATTTGTTCATTTATGTATCTTAGAATATTGTTAGCCCCAAATGAGGGTACAAATGTATGAGTTTTTTTTATCATGTTGGCCCCATATGTGAACTCGCCATCAACCCCAACCTTTGTAAGCAGGAAAGATTCATGAGAAGATTTGTGCTTTACTCATTTTAGCTTCGTTGTTCATCCAGAAAAGTGAGACCATATATCAGGCATGTCGGTAATAAGTCTTTTTTTGGTGTGTTGAGTGAGTTATAAACTGCCTTTGAGGTTGATGTGATACTTGGGTTTGTGGCTTCCTTTTAGTAAAAATGGGAGTCGGGGAGCTCCTCCCTTTTGTTTAAAAATACACGCCAGAAAAAAAAACAAGCAATTAGCAGTATTATATATATGATCTACCAAGTGTGTTTCACGATATATACAATAGTGTGAGGTAGCCTCGTTCTTTTCTAAACGAAGCCACCTGGGATAGTAACAATACAAGCTAGTCCGAAGGTGGCCTCTTTCTTTTCTTTGGGAGCTATAGGCTTTCTGTATAAACTAACGTTAGAAGAAAAAAACAATGTTTGATGGGAGAACGCCGAAAAACAGAAATCTTGGCAGCATCTAAACCAGGTTCCCAATTTGATTGAAATTGTTAAATAGTTCATGACATCGACAAGGAAATCCTGGCAGCATCTAAACCAGGTTCAGACCGCATCACTACTTAGCTGACAATTAAATTCCACCCTCAAACATAGCCACGGTACAGTAATACAAAAAGCCCAACCTCACGCAGGAGGGAAAAAGGGAATTGCAGGTCCCTACAAACCAGCAACCAATGTCAAAAGCACTACACAACTAAACGTGTCGCATCACAATGACCATGGAAAACAAAAGATGCAAAATTTGAGCAAGGATTTTTCTTTCTTTTTGCGAACATATATCCAACAGATTAATGAGACAAACGCTATGCTCTGTTGACCAAAGTATAACCTTGGAGTTAGGGGAAGACCATAGGTGGTATAGAGCAATGAAAATTTCTAAAATAATACTTTGACTATATTTATTTATAGCTTACTAGGTAATTTTGCGATCAAAGTTACACCAAAAATATAAAGGACATTGATAAACCGGGATAGAGTAAGCCAAGACGGACGGTGAGAAAGGGTTTCGTGGGGCCAGCGTGAACCATTCAACATGTGAGCGTAATCGATGGGCCCAGTGAAATTTGTGCGGCCGGTGGGGTATTTCGTTAATTTTTATATAGGCTATGATATTCATTTCTTTTTGTTTATATAAACATGGGACATGCGCGCACACTCATACTGCTCACCCCTGTGTCACGTATCAATAAAATGCGCACATGTATCTTGGTGGCCACGCATATGTCAGTCAGATAGACAACAATCATCTAGCGGTCCTGTAATCCGCAGGGGGTACAAATCGACGTACGGCTTTGCAGGCATGGTGGCATGGACCATGCACGCATGAAAAGATTCCTTGCGATGCATATGTCACTTCACCAGGGCGTACAAGCGGAGAAAAGTCTGCCCTTGTCCAAGAATGAGAATCAAGGAGAAAAGGCATTCTCAAAAGGAAAATTGATGAGAAAAAGTCTTGAGATTTCAAGCATGTCATTTGACTATATCACACCTGTATGATTCTGCGAGTAACAGCCACGCAAGGTCGCAAAATAAAGTTTCAGGAGGTACTAGCAAATGTTAGCTTTCTCGTTGTTAGCTTCTTTTTTTTCCTGTTGCTAACTTGGACAACCTGAATTCATGTACCTAAGTGATGTTAGAAAACAATGAACAATCTATGGTGGGAGAAAGCGCCTGAAAAAAGGGACATACAGATAGGCGCACAAACATTTTTCTTCTATAAAAAAGCCTGGCTCCCAATTTGATTGAAATTGATAAATAGTTCATGACATCGACAAGGAAATCCTGGCAGCATCTAAACCAGGTTCAGACCGCATCACTACCACTCCCTCCGTCAAATGGTCTTATATTTTGGGACAGAGGGAGTAGCTGACAATTCCACCCTCAAACATAATCGGAGTAGCCTACAAACCAGCAACTAATGACAAAAACACAACACAACGTCCAGCTTCACAGTGACCATGGAAACAGAAGATGCAAAACTTAAGCACGGATTTTTCTTTCTTTTTGTGAACATATATCCAACAGATTAATGAGACAAAACACTATACTTTGTTGACCAAATTATAACCTTGGAGTATATGTACAGTGCAGTACAAACATGCGGACGTACATCCGGATCGGCATATATACTTACGTATGCATTTGAGTAGTGAGTAGCTAAGTAGGTTTGTACGTCTAGTGCTCTCTCTCACAGGCACACTAGCTAAGTAGTTCAAGGAGAATAATCAATAAGAAGATTAAAAGGAAGATAGTAAACACTTACTACATACTCCCTCCGTTCCTAAATACTTGTCTTTCTAGGCATTTCAACAAGTGACTACATACGAAGCAAAATGAATGAATCTACACTCTAAAATATGTCTACATACAACCGTATGTAGTAGTCATTTGAAATGTCTAGAAAGACAAATATTTAGGAACGGAGGGAATACAAGCTACTACTCTCTCCGTTTCTAAATATTTGTCTTTCTAGAGAATTCAACAAGTGACTACATACGAAGCAAAATGAGTGAATCTACACTCTAAAATATGTCTATATACATCCGTATGTGGCAGTTCATTTGAAACCTCTAAAAATACAAATATTTAGGAACGGGAGTAGTTAGCTAGAGCTTAAGGTTAAGATCAAGCTGCTGCTGCATATGCTTCTCGCCGCTGTCATCAAGGCGCTTATTTGGCCATCTCGCCGGCGCCCTAGTCCTTGCAGTGGCCGGCAGGTCGCCGTGGTTGGCTGGGAGGTAGAGGTGCGCGTTCCAGCTTCCGACCGTCTCCTTGTGCGCGTTCTGGTGGCCCCCCAGCGCCTGTGACTTAAGGAACTTCTTCTCGCAGAAGAGGCACGAGAACAGCCGCCTCGATTATCTCGCTTCGCCGCCGCCGCCACCATGGCCATGGACATAGCTGTTGTCGTCGGTAGCGAGGTCTGCTGCAACCCAAACTGAGGAGGATAGAGGTGGTGATGCTGGTAATGATGGTGGCATGGGGGGCAGTGTCACTGTGTTAGAGACAGGTCTAAAGAAGATGATGCGTCATGGGGAGCCTCCAGTGGAGAAGATGGGGAGATATTTGCAGGCCAGCTCGGCTTCGACTGTGGTTTTCACTCTCTAGCCTACTGCTAGCCATGGGTAGGATGTTTATAGATGGAAGTGTACCGCTTGCTAAATCTCGGAGCCGCGTTAATGTGAGGGGGGCCAAGGTCCACCTACCGGTATAGCAAATCACGAGGAACACGAGCTCACAAGGACGTCAAGGTACATCATGCCTACAGAGGTGCTGAAAGCTTGGTGGTGATTCTTGTTGATATCGTGCATTGGTTGATCCTTATTCTGTTATATGGAAAGGTCAAAAGCATGGCAAAACCACATCTCAACTATATATGTTTCCACTACTGAAAAATCCACATCACAACCCTGAACTATAAACTCACTTTAGAATTAAACCCCAAATTTCAAAACCGGTCATCCTACACCGTACCCCGAACTAATCACGTGGTCTAAAAATCAACCCTCCTCGCGGTTTTCACGAAGTCAGGTGGTTTTGACCGAGTTGACCACTGACTAGGCAGTGTCCGCCATGGATGGCGTCGGCAGGGCAGGGGATACCTGGGTTGCGGCCGGATCCAGGGTGGAACAACGGCGAAGTACAAGGCAACTGGGTGGAGCAGTGGAGGTCCGGCAAGAACTGGCCAGCGGCCAGAGTGGTATAGCGGCAGCGGCGATCTTGGTGTGTGCGGATACAAAACAAGGGGGAGGGACCGAGTGGGGAAAAAGGATCTGGAAGAGGGGTTTTGAGTGGGCTTGGTGTGTCTGAGTCTTTTGTAGCGGGCATCCAGACTCCCCCAAACCTCCCACGAGGTTGTTTTTTATTTGTAGGAATTCAGACATCCGGACCAGTCCACGGACATTTGATGCATGACGTTGGATAACAAAAAGTGTTTGGACCGTGATGTCCGAATGTTTAGAGGCTTTTTGAAGCACGACATTGAAGTTTCCCTTATCATGGCCTAGGGTGAAGAAAATCTTTCCTTTTCCGAGACAAAGAACCCATGAAAAAATTCACTCTAGAAAATTCAAGAAAAGTCTTGAGATTTCATGCATATTATATGAGGGATACGGCTATGTGCACTAACAAATGTGCCGTCAAAGCAGACACTCTCGGATACTGCCCAGACGCATCAGCGGACGTATAGGAATGAAATTAGCCCATCGTGGTTATAGATGTCTAACCTTAGACTTGGGGAGGACCGTTGGTAGTACAAACCAAAGTATATACACACGACAGTACGAAGATTGGGTAGCGGGTTCCAACAGGATAAGAAGATTGAAAGTAAGATAGTAGTAACAAAAATAGACGTACACACGAGTTAGCTAATTAAGGCTTAAGGTTGAGATCAAGCTGCTCTTGCTGCAACTGCTCCTCGCCGCCGTCGTCAAGGCGCGCCTTTGGCCATCTCGCTGGCGCCATTGCCTCCGTGTCCGTGGTGGCCGGCCGGTCGTCGTGGTCGGATTGGAGGTAGAGGCTGGCGTTCCAGCCGCCGGCGCCCCTGTCCTTCCTGTGCGCGTTCTGGTGGCCGCCCAGCGCCTGCGACTTGAGGAACTTCTTCTCGCAGAAAAGGCACGAGAACAGCCGCCTCGATGATCTCTCTTCACGGCCGCCACCACCATGGCCATGGGCATAGCCGCTGTCGCCGGCAGCGGGGTCTGCTGCAGCTGAAACAGAGGAGGATGGAGGTGCTGCTGGTGGCATGGGGGCCAGCGTCAGGGACAGGTCCATAGATGCTGCTGCGCCATGGGCAGCCTCCATTGAAGAAGAATGAGAGATATTTGCAGGAGGTCAGCCCAGCTTCTCGTGTGCCTTTCTCTTTCAATCTCTAGCCTAATAATGATAGCAACGGGTGTGGAGTGAGGGGTTTATAGATGGAAGCGTGCCACTTGCTAAATCTAGGAGACGCACTATTGCGAGGGGCACCAACGTGCACCCCACCGGCTATAGCCAACCACAGAGGAACACCAGCCCATGAGAGGGACGTCAAGGCAGATCATGGCTACAGAGGTAGTAATAGTTTGGTGGTGATTCTTGTGTATCGTCATCGTGCGTTCTTGATCCTTATTCTTTTGTCGACAGGTCAAAAGTGTGGCAAACCTCAACTATATTTCCACTAGACCAAATATTAAGGCCGGATCAAGCGAATACAATCTTTTAAAACATGATCTAGGTTTGCGAGGCCGATCGACTCACAATCAAAGAAACTTGTATCCTGATCTGGAGAATGTCGCCTCTCAAGGATGGATTTCAGATCGCTCGGCTCATGAGAGAGGAATTTTCGCGGCGCAAAGGGTTGCTGTCTTTTCTGATTTGCTCCTTTTATTTCTCAACACAGCCAAATCATGTCGTGGCCTACGCAATCTTGCCCGATCATGCCATCTCACGACGAAGTACTTAGCCAACGGGCTCCCTACAAATCCTCCACTGATCACTCTCAACACGTCTCATGACTTGACTACAAACTGAAATGAAGGAAATGTAACTGGATGAAAGTGCTTCCACGGCAGAGATAACGGCTGCCATGGCAGCCAAACCAGAAACGCTGCCATGGTAGCAAAACCGGAAACGTTGCCATGGCAGCCAAAAATAGATTATTCCAACCGAGGATAGGTTCACTAAGAGAGCGAGAGTAGCACCAATGGCAAATTTAACCTCGTTGTCGCCGATGTATCAGGGTCCACGGTGGCGGGGGAGGTGGTAACCCTGGAATACTTCTGTGTTGTGGCTCTTCCAAGTTCTCGACAAAACATTGGTAAACACGACATAGCAAAGCTTTTGAGGGAGGGAGGTTGGTTCTTCCAGTGCAAGTTTGCACGTTCTACATGGTCAGTCATCCAAATAGTGCCCAATTTGTATCCGCCGACAAGTATTGCCGATATATGTAGTCACTGATTTGACGGAATACCAAAAAGGTTTACTACGCTAATAAGGTGGGAGTGTCTGCCTTATTATGGTTGATTTGGCTGTATAGAAATGATATGGTCTTCAATGGCAAGTTTAAGGCAGGTTATTTTCCATTGTACGCACTAGCTCCGTACGTGGTCGGCGTTACACCGAACAGAGTACCAATCTATGTTCAAGGCAGTGTGTATAAGGAGCAAGTGACCAGGGAGGTTTTTACCAAGCATGGGTGGCGGCACAATCTTCGATTCAGTCCACCACATCTTTGATATAGGCATAGTGACGGACTCATGTGATCAACTTCACTAGTGCTGATTTATCGGTCTATTTTTCTTTTTCATGTTGGATTTGTTGCCTTTGTCCTCTTCTTCAACATCAGTATCATATACTCCCTCCGTCCGAAAATACTTGTCATCAAAATGGGTAAAAGAGGATGTATCTAGACGTGTTTTAGTTCTAGATACATCTTTTTTTGTCCATTTTGATGACAAGTATTTTCGGACGGAGGGTGTGATCTTCCCTTTGTCCTCTTGGGGCCAATGGCACAGACATGTACCTATGTCGGCACATAACAAGCAAGGCTATACATGGCCAAAACCAGATGCACTGATCAGTCGTGTCCTCGTCAGTTCATACGTCCGGGCAAGCTCTCAATAACTATTTATGGTCCGGCCTGTGTGGGCATGCAGGCCATGACAAACACTTCACTTCAGCTGGCATGCATATATACCTATAGCTCTGCTCTCAAGTCACCGTCAATAGTGTACATCGTCCTTTCTCTGAGAAACTACCAGCATCCATCCACTGTGCGTGCAGTGCTCGCTGGATCTTGGCCTCCTGGACATACGACAATGCTAGCTCATTCCATAGTTTACCTCTATCTCAAAATCTAAGACTTTTTAGACTAAAAAACGTCTTATATTTGGAGACAGAGGGAGTAGTTTATTTAACCCGACAAACGTTCAAGGATCATGTTAATCAGATGTTAAATGCGTGTGGATGCGGAAATTTATTCCATTATATCTCAACTAGTTTGGTTGTTGGAATACTAATATTTTGGATTGATAGTATGAATACCAAAACTAGAAATATAGTTGGTTTATTGTATTTAATTGTTGTACAGTAAATTTTAGTAGTGTAATAGAATGGAAATTTCCCGTCATGGTTGCATGTCTGTAGGATTTTGCATATTGAGAGAAATAAGTTAGGTAGGGATTATGAATTTAGTTATGTAGGAATAACATGCTGGAATTTGGGTTATTGTATGGGTGTTAGCTTAATTATTGTTTGTAGTTTAATCTTATTATACTTAGATGTCATAATCTCTTATATGTTTTCTAGTTAGAATTTTGGTCCGAGTATGGGTAAGTTGATTGAATTATTTTAAGTACATATCAACGTCCCTATCCCTCTAAGCTAATATTCTTAACTCATCACACCCTTTCTCATAAAAAGAAAATAAAATATTCTTGCCATCCTCACGTGAATCTCAACATGGCTCAAGGCATCAACTTAGACGTAACAAATATTAGACAACATAGATTAAGCAAAGAGAGTCGTTTTTCAACTCTCGGGTGCTTAGGCACCCTCTATGAACAGTAAAATAAAAAATGGA
Organism: Triticum dicoccoides; assembly: GCF_002162155.2. Taxonomy (NCBI): domain Eukaryota; kingdom Viridiplantae; phylum Streptophyta; class Magnoliopsida; order Poales; family Poaceae; genus Triticum; species Triticum dicoccoides. The sequence goes on along the minus strand of NC_041385.1, from coordinate 3,703,985 downwards.
AAACAAATTCAAAAAATTCTGAAACTTTGTAACATCAAAGATGAACAAACTTTGTAGGTGCTTGCAAGTTTTTATGCCAAAAAACCATTCGAGGAGCTCTACACGCGAAAAAGATTTTAGTGCTTGTAGTTTCGAGTACTTTTAGCACTAAAATCTGAAACTCGTTTGTACACCTCTCTCTACATGATATTTTGGCATAAAAACTTGCAAGAGCCTACAAAGTTTGACCATCTATGATGTTGCAAAGTTTCAGATTTTTTTGATTTTTTTTTCTATTTTTTTTAATTTACTATTCATAGAGGGTGCCTAGGCCCCAGGAGCTGTTACACCTTTCTGATTAAACAAACCTTTTGAATTTAACCATTGCATGACTGGAGGAATGTGAATATTTTAATTCTAGAGATAACAGTAAAAGATATTGTCTCTTTTTACACTGGAAAAACAATAGGAAAGGATCTTAGTGTAGTTCTGTATTTATATTGTAATGTAGTGGGGCATATAATTCGATAAAGTACATGTGAAAAGAGGTTTTAGCTACAAAATAAAAATATTATGTTGCATCCATGCTATAAATGTGGAGAGTGCTTGCTATTCACTGTATAACATATGTTTCTGTTGCCAATTCTAAATCACAGGCAGAGGTAAGAGTAGGATGCCAACCCAGCACTCTAGATGCCTTACTTTTGACAAGTAATGATGATGTTTGCAAGGAAATTTGGGCTAAGGGTTAATTCTTGATTTTTTAATATATGAAAAGAAAACATTGTGTCAACACGCCACCTACATCCTGGCCTAAACATTGTGTCAACACGCCACCTTCATCCAACATTCATCACTATCTATATGTGACGTATCATTCACACAAATGAGTAGGTATTTTAAAATAATCAAAAATTATTATTATAAAAATTACATGTCTATAATTTTACAAAATGATAAATGTTTTCATTAAATTGTGTCCTTTCTGATCAATTTTTAGTTTGAGAGGCATATTATAAATTGATTTTAGTTAACTTTTAACAAAGCATAAACAAATGTCAAACAAATTTTTTGGACTTCTATATATTAAGTTGTGTTGTGTGTGTTTGTCCACAACATATATAAATATCTTGATAATGATTCTACTTTCATGAACAAATATTCTAATATCAATCAATAAAATAAGATATTTAAACTTAGTATTGTCAAACAGTTCTAGAGTATTTGAGGTGTCAACATGATGTGTACTCTCTCGTTTTCCTCCCCTAACCCTAGGCGGCTAGGAAAACTCTCCCCTCCAGACATCACCAGCAAGCATGTGGATTCACCTCCCCTCCGACTATCACTCCGACGGGCAGTGAAGGCGAGGGAAATCCCAGTGCCTCTGCTCCGGTTTGTAGTTCAGGCTAGGGTTTATTAGTCCTCGCAGGTATGGCGCTCGGGCGGATTCTGATGCTACTTCTTCGAGTTTGACTTCCGTGCTCTGATACTCATCTAGTTCGCCCGTATATACGTAGTCGATGGAGCTCCGGTATAGATTTATGTCATCTCCTGGGGTCTGTGAGGTTATGATTTCTCGTAATGGCATGATATTTGGTGTCAAGTGCTTCAGATCTTTGCAAAGGTTCAGCGGCGACGAGTGCGGCTCCATGGCACCGGTCCGCACGGGCATGTGCACGAAGACTTCTCGGTTGTCATCGACAAGGTCAATCCGGCTCTGGTAGGGGAGCAGTGACAGCGGCGCGTAGACAACTTGTTTTGGCGACAATATTGGTTGCTTGGTTCTCTTGGAATCTCGATGTAATTTTTAATATGTTTGAGATACTTTTTAATTTCGGTGAACTTTAATAATAGATCAAGATTATTTTCGTCAAAAATATAATGTTGTGTATTTTAAAAGACACCTTTCGGCCTTCCTATCCTAGTTGAAAATGACTTCTAGTTCCTAGCACCTCTAGCATCTAAAACAAATTGGAAAAACTGCCTTGACCCCTGACCACTAGATGGAAACAAACCAATATATGAGAATATATAGGACCGCATTAGCTGGTGAACTAGTTCGTCATGAGGGTTGGTCTTCACAAATGATTTGGCTGCCAGTTTTAAGTTGTGAGGGAAGACAATTTCTTTGGAACACATGACAGTTTCTTTCCGAGAAGGCAAAATTGGTTTAAAAATTGCTACCGATTTATCTCACCTCGCAACTAAAACTGGCATAAAATAAACATTTCGCTTGCCACCCCCTTTCCATCTGACGTTCGCAAGGTAATTTTTTTTTCATATGTTTATGTTTTTTCACCTGCTGATTTAAACTGGTGTGCGGGAAGCAATTATATTTGTTTTTCTTTTTCCTTTTTCTCAAAATGAGGTTGAAGACGTGTCATCTGCATCGAGCAACACATACAACCATTTTATTATATATTCAATAATGCCTTACAAAATAAAACATCGATCCTTTCGAATCCACCTTCTAGGTGACAAAAGTCGCTCCACCTAAAAGCCTGATGATAATGGTGGTCATGATTAGGGCCGTTGGCCTTGACTTGACCCCTATACAAATCATCTAAAATGGAGCACCAGTCCAGCAGATCCTTAGCACACACCGCACGCACACGCTCCAGAACTCGCCGCCGTCTTTCGCGAACCCATCTTTGTTGCAGGGATCAATGAGAAGTCCTGCAGTCGATGCCACCACGACATCAAACCAAGCCACTTCCCTACACTCGTCTATCATCAAGTGTTTGCCACCGAGACCCGGCTATACCACGCCGCCGAGACTCACCGTCTTCGACTCGTAAGACCATGCCACTCCATCTCAGGACCCCCCAACTAGCACATTGTGCAAAAAAACGATGCCCCCAGGAGGGTTAATGGCGCTGCATGTTGCCATCGTATGATCAGGGAGATCTATATCCAGGGTTTCCCTAGGAGCATACTGGGAGAAAAGACAATAGTTGCAACAATTATACCTTCAGCAAAGAAATGACACAAATATGCTGCCATCGTCCGCCATGACCGACGTCCGCGAGGTTTTCATCTACAATTGCACCTCCCAACCCACAATAGTCTTTTGATTCGCAAACTCTGGAGGACTGCAGATCTACTGCATCAACCGTTGTAGACGGCGGAGAAAGCTCCGGCCGCCACGCGCATCCAGCGACGAACAAAGGTACGGGATCCCTAGATCCGCCACATCCAGGCAACGCCACATGAAGCTTCCTCCTGATCCATCATCCTTGGAGAAGGGGACACCATCGCTGCCGTGTCTGGAGCCGCTGCTCCAGGGGCCCTTGCATTCTAGAATGGTCACACCCCAGCTGAGTCCCCCGTCCCCACTCTAGCACCAGAGCAATGCCTCGCCGCCAGGAGGAGCAGCCGCCGAAGGAAGATCTTGTGTTATGTTATGCTCCAAATTCAAGTATAAAGAAGGAGGCTAACTTATGATGAGCGAGTGGAGCGAGGCCCGTCGCCGGTAGGCTTGGGCCGAACTTGATCAGTATTGGCCTACATCACCTGTGTTATATATACCTCTTGTAAACCGTTGCACGGGATAAGTTGATCAGTTGTAAATCATCGGTGTTTTTAACCTCCCCCGATATAGTGAGGTTTGGTTGGCTGGCACCCGTGGGTTTTTCCCCTTCGTGTTGGAGGGGGTTTCCACGTTTAAATCTCGTGTTCCCTACTTGTTCTTCATTCTTCATCGAGTTGATTTGCTTGTCGTATCTCTAACATCTTGCACCATCGTGCACATCCCCTCTAGGCAGTCACGCCACGGCCGTTGGACGCGAGATCCCCGCTGCCCCCTTCAACGGTGGGGCGCAGGCTTTCTCGACGGCCACCTCTAGGGGCGACGTGAGGAGAGGGAAGAGTGGAGGGAGTGGAGGCAGCGTGGGCTAGGGTTAGCACCCTCGGTCGCACTGGAGGAGCGACGCAAGGGACTCCCAGTGCTCACATGCGTCGATTTTAACGTGACATTTTTCTTGTACATTTGACATGTACTAGAAGGTGGGGCGCTCCTCCTCCTGGATGGGCGCAGTTCGTCCTATGTAGTCTTTTGTCATGTTCAGTTACAACTATTCCTATTGATGTGGTGGCTAGTAGTGGGATCTGTCTTCGCCCGGTGCCACAAACAAATCTACTAAGTTAGTAAGCTTCGTAGCAATGGTGGGTTGTGCTGGCTTGGGGCTTTGGAGGGTAGTTGGTGGGGCATTTGTAAAAGTGAGCTTGGCTGCCTGAGAGTCATTTGTAAAGTGAACTAGAAATATAGTTCGTTTATTGTATTTAATTGTTCTGTAGTAAAAATAAGTTGTGTAATAGAATGAAAATTTCCACGCATGGTTGCATGTCGATATGATTTTTGCATGTTGAGAGAAATAAGTTGGTAGGGATTATGAATTTAGTTATGTAGGAATAACAGGCTGGAATTTGGGTTATTGTATGGGTGTTAGCTTAATTATTGTTTGTAGTTTAACTCCAGTTCACCGTTTGTTTGCACGTTGTTGATTTATGGTTCGTCCAGGAAACAGAGGTCATATATATGTGTCCTCTGTCAGACATGAACACATCTCAGGTGTACCGCATCTAAAATAACATCAAAGTAGAGAAAATGATGTGAATTCCCGATTGAATGAAGCAAAAAAGTGCGAGATTATATTTGATCTATCTACCGTTTTTATGACATGCACAATAGTGCAAGATGACCTCGGTCCTTTCTAAATGAAGCAAAAATATTAATGATAATTGATTGATTTGATTCTGTATTTTATTTGGCAATACTCAACAATCATAAAAGAAAATATTGAAGGCAGGGAAATAAAAAGAAAGAGTTTTGCCATCTTTTCTACAAGGAGATGGCCCGATAACGGTAAAGATAAAATGGTTTTCTTATTATACCTAGATATCATCTTCTCTTGTATGTATAGTTAGAATTTTGGTCCAAGTATGTGTAAGGTGACTGAAATATTTTATGTACATATCAACGTCCCGATCCCTCTAAGCTAATATTCTTAACTCATGAAACCCTTTCTCAAAAAAAAAAAAAACTTGCCATCCTCATGTCAATCTCAACATGGCTCAAGGCATCAACTTAGACGTAACAGATCTTAGACAACATAGATTAAGCAAACCTTTTGAATTTAACAAAACTGGAGGAATGTGAATATTTTACTTCTAGAGATAACACTAGAAAATAACGTCTCTTTTTACACAGGAAAACAATAGGAAAAGATCTTAGTGTAGTTCTGTATTAATATTATAATGTAGTGGGCATATAATTTGATAAAGTACATGTGAAAAGAGGTTTTAGCTACAAAGGAAAAAGATTATGTTGCATCCATGCTATAAGGCCCTGTTCGGATTCCCTCCACTCCCCAACTGCAGCTCCCAAAGCGGAGGGAGCGCCAGTACAATCGCGCGGAGCGGTTCGAACCCAGCTCCTCGCACGGTGCAGAATTGAGAGTCTGGAGAGCTTCCGAACAGGGTCTAAATGTGGTGAGTGCTTGCTCTTCTCTGTATAACATGTTTCTGTTGCCAATTCTAAATCACAGGCAGAGCTAATAGTAGGTTGCCAACCCAGCACTCTAGATGCCTTACTTGTGACAAGTAATGATGATGTTTGCAAGGAAATATGGGCTAAGGGTTAATTCTTGATTGTTTAATGTATGAAAAGAAAACATTGTGTCAGCACGTCACCTACATCCTGGCCTAATTATTAGTTTCGTATCACCTTGCCTTTTTCAATAAACGCCCTTTTTATAGGTGAAAATAATGATTAGAGGGAGCACTTTTTTTCAGGTGTATAATGGGTTTTTACTGCAAAGTAGTAGACTTACATTTTAATACCTAACGTAGCGATCACAAACATGGTCCGAGATTAATTTGTTTTTCTTAAATGGGGGTTTGTTGCATGCCATATAGTCCCTCCATTTACTATAAAGATGTTCTAACTTTTTTTTTCTAAATTGGATGTATGTACTTTGTATTGAAATATCCAAAATATTTTATAACAGTGAACGGAAGGAGTGGTTTTTTGCATGGGTACATTCAAATTTGCAAACTGGGCAGCATTCTCTCATATATATATACGTACGTACAGTACATACCAGAGATGTCTAGCGCATATAAACACATGCACACACGCACTAGCTAGTTAAAGAGGAGAAAACGTACGTACGCGCTAGCTAAAGCTTAAGGCTGAGATCAAGCTGGTTCTCGTCGCCGATCTCAGGATGAGACGTTGCGGTGGTCGGCGGCCAGGGGCGGTCAGCAGCTGGGAGGTAGAGGCTGGCGTTCCAGCCGGCGGCGCCCCTGTCCTTCCTGTGCGCGTTCTGGTGGCCGCCCAGTGCCTGCGACTTGAGGAACTTCTTCTCGTAGAAGAGGCAGGAGAAGACCTTCCAACCGGCGCCAGCGACAGCGCTAGAAACGGCATCTCCGGCAGCCTGAAGAGAGAGAGGGGGGGCTGCTGCTGCTGGTGGTGGTAACGGTTGTGGCATGGTGGCCAGTGCCAGAGACAGGTCTAGAGAAGCAGGGGGAGCCTGAGTCTCCATCAATCTGCCGAAGAAGAAGCTAGGGGAAGCTAGGCTGCTCGGTGCTCCGGTGTATACATTACATAGCGACCTGAGCTGAGCCTGAGGTGCGGCGATGGAGGTTTATAGCCAGCTGGTAGATGATGGCCATGGCCCATGGGTACTGCTGAAGCGACGCGGGAAAGGAAGCATGCCACTTGCTAAATCTGAGAGCCGCATTAGTTATTGCTGGTGGCACTCCCCGTGACCGTGAGCCATGGCCGGCCAGCGACGGAGGAACACGTAGCAGGTACGGACGACAGGGTGAGGCGAGGGTCCATTGGTGGACGTGGATCGATCGTGGCTACAGATGTTCCAGTACCGCTGCAACAGTTTTGCAGTGATCCTTGTCGAGCATCTTCTGCCCTGCGTGCATGAGATGATGGTTCAACAGCACTCATGGCGTGCAGTCACTGCACTGGTTGATGGGTGCGTGAATGGAATCCTACCGCTTCCTATATCTGGGAGCCGCATTACTCATGGCGAGCAGTACCGGCTAGCTAACGTCCAACCACCGAGGAACGCTCGTACGTACGTACGACGACGACGGCGAGGGACATCGTGGTTGCTGATATATCCTTGTCGATCATCATCATCATCATCATCATCATGCGTTATTGACCTATCGATATATGCATATCTCCACTAGCCCAAGATTGTTTGCATGTGAGGAGCAAGCAAACACCAGACGTGCAGCGCGAGCAGCAGAGCTGGGAAAGCCGCCGATCAATCATGTCATCGTTGTCGTCGATTCACACTCATTCAGATCATCGGGACCCGAGTGTCTTAGGCACCGCCAACACACACTTCACTTCACTTGGGGGCGTAGGTATCTGCAAGCTTTTGTTCTATGCCTTGCAATGCCACATTTTTCACACACTTCTTGCCAAAATTGCCTAAGTTTAATTCGATAAAATGGAAGCCACAAGTTGATAAGTCTAAAAAAATCTTTCTATATTTTTAAGTGTATGTCTTGTGGGACCCTAAAGTAAGGCTTAAACCAAACAACCATCTATGTTGGTCAAACTTTCCTTATCTTAGGTGTGATTATGTGTGATAACCATAATCACAAACCAAACAGCCCCTATGTTCATCGACTATATACTGCTCCGGCATGTGTCAGGGGCCGGTGTTCATCACGGGTCCAGTTCAGTTCAACAGTTCATCGACTGTATACTGCTCCGGGAGGACATCGACGCACACTATATTTGCAGAAGCAGCATCACAACGAGATCCAAATAATAACAATCCGGGTCACTGTATCCTCAGGCTAATCGTCTTTGAATCAATTCCTACATAATACAAAGAACCAACCACTCAAATGTCTTTAAGATCGGTAGAACCTGTAACAGAGTAGCGCCCGGTCATGATCATATATAGTTTTAAATAGCGGGCTATGCCTTTTAGCGGCAAACCTCTTCTAAACGCTATAGCATGTTACATTGCGGAAAACTAATTAATTTGGCTCCCAGGTGCACATGCTTCCGGGTCCAAAAAAATTGAAATGAAAAAAAAATCAAGACAAAAAATTTTTGTGTACCTAGTCACATGCAAATGCTACCTGCAAATTTTGAGGCAAAAAGGTTAAGCATTTTGGCTTGTGGAAAAAAACAAAATTGAACACCAATTTTTTTTTCTTTTTTGCCGACGAAACACCACCGCTCTGTTTCGCATGAAAATTGTCATGCATGCTTGCGACACTAACACCAACATCTACAAAAAAAATCAGAATTTTTCGGAAACATTCAATATAATTTTTTGCGTTACTGTTCACCCGGAGGAATGTGCTTTCACTATAGAAAAAGGGCCTAATGTGAAGCTCATTAATCCCGGTTTGTAACTGAACCGGTACTAATGTGACCATTAGTGCCGGTTCCAACGGCTAGGCGGGCGGCGCTCATTAGTACCAGTTCGTGGCGAACCTTTAGTACCGGTTCGTGCCACGAACCGGTACTAAAGAGGTGGTGGCCTTTAGTACGGGTTGGCGGCTCCAACCGGTACTAAAGACCGTACGGGTTCGTGCCACCAACTAGTACTAAAGGGGTGCGCTCCTGCAGTGCACAATGTTTAGTCCCACCTTGCTAGTTGAGAGAAGCTCGCACCAGTTTATAAGCCCGCCCGCAGCTACTGTGTCGAGCTCCTCTCTAAGCAAGCCTTTGTGGGTCTATTGCAAGTCTTCTGCCCAGTGGGGCCTACTGGGTCATACGGGCCTGCATCCTGGCCCAACTAGAGGTTGGGTTTCTAGTCGTATGCATGCCGTGCCGGCCCAGTAGGTGGGCTGTTTTTGCTTTATTTCAAAAAAATCCTTTAGTTACCAACCGAGACTAAAGGTCCCCGCCAGACCACGGGGCGCCTCGTGCCACGTGGTGGCCCATTAGTGGCGGTTCATGTTGAACCGGTACTAAAGGGGGAGGGGCATTTAGTCCCCACACTTTAGGTGCGGTTGCAGAACCGGCACTAAAGGGCCTTACGAACCGGTGCTAAAGCCCGGTTATGCACTAGCGTCTTGGGAGCCAAAACGCCAGCCCCATTACATTGGTGCTATAGTGCGCTATTTAAAATGTTTTTTCATGTGTTTTGAATCAATTAAAGTCCCTTAGCACAAGATCTCTTCTAAATGTTATATTGTTCCATAGCGAAGTTATAGCTCCGCTATAGCGGTAGCGGATTAGGAGCACTCGGGTGCTCCACCCGGTTATATTCAAAAATAATTTAGTAATTCAGAAAAAATTCAAAAGATCCCGAAACTGTTTTAGAATCAAATATGATCAGGTATTATACTCTTATACAAAGTTTGGCCAAGGAATGATTCCCGTCAACTTCAAGGGAAAAATACAAATTTATGACGACATATAGCATGAATTGTACTTGTATGTAGTTCTTTTTGGCAAATCTTTAACCCCCGATACAATGAAAGTCATTCCCTGTTTAATCTTTTTATACGACTGCAATACTTGGTCATGATTGATTCCATAAAAAGTTTCGGGATTTTTATGGGGGGGAGGGGGTACCCGAGTTCTCCTATGTGTTTTCACGCTATTGCTCCTATTTAAAACCATGGTCATGATGCATGAACTTGCTCTTTCCATGTGTGTAGGCTCTAGACAGCAAATCTCTCAAACGTAAATATGCTTTCATTGCACATTGCCAGGTAGAAAATGGTGGAGCGAGGTCCGCAGAAAAGGAAGCATGCCACTTGCTATATCTGGACATGCACTGACGTAGTTTGGCCAGCCACAAAGGAACAACATATGAACGATTTGACGGGGTGATGGAACCCAGCAGTGACAGATCTCGGATTTGAAACCAGGGTGGTCATAAAAAAAATGCCAACAAACATGACATGTGATTGCTCGAAGTAATTACCAATACCACAGAAATAGATCAATATGGTCTTACAGTCTTACTAAAATTTCTAGTTATAAATCTAAGTGGCAAGCATATAGGTCTTGTCCGAAAAATTGGGTTTGATAGCTTCTTGTCCTCGAAATATTTTGAGGTAGACAAGGGTCGTATGCTATGGTTAGTTCGTAAAGGCTCTTGAGTTTTAAGGAGGCATATCAATTCGAGTGAGGCTGCTTGTGAAGTTTTTTTCCTTTGAATCCCTTCAGGTCCAATCTAGATAGTGGAGGGTCCCGATGTAGATAATACTCTCAGTTATCCGCTCATAATAATAGGAAAGGCAAGAATGCGAAAACATTGTTGGTTTTTACATTTTCAAAAAAGAATAAGAATGTCATGAACATATTTTTTGAAAAGTTCGATTAAGGGACTGATTCTATGGTTGGTTTATAAGTTCAACTCTCACACTAAGGTTGTTCAATCTGAAGGAGGCATGTCAATTTGAATGAGGCTGCGTGTGAAGTTTTTCCTTGGAATTCCTCATGTCCAATTCTGGTTGTGGTGGGTCTCGATTTACATGATGCTCTCAATTATCCGCTCATAATAATAGGAGAGGGAAGAATGCAAAAACGGTGTCATTTTTTTACATTTTCAAGAACATTTTTTTATAAATGTCATGAACATATTTTGAAATGTTTGAATAAAGGGTGTATGCTATGGTTGGTTGATAAATTCAACTGTGACACTAAGCCTCCTGAATTTGAAGGAGGCATATCAATTGGAGTGAGGGCGCCGCTTGTGAAGTTTTTCCTTGGGATCCCTTTGTGTCGAATTCTGGTTATGGAGGGTCTCGATGTAGATGATGCTCTCTATTATCTCCTCAAAGTAAGATGAAAGAGAAGAATGCGAAGACGGTGGTGTCATGAACATTGCTTTAGAAAATGTGAGGAACAAGTTTTGAAATGTGTTAATATTTTTTAAGTGTCATGAGAATTCTTTTTAATTGCATGTTGATTTTTAACTCGCATGATCAAACTTTCACAATCCAGGAATATCTTTTTAATGCATTGTGAACATTTTTTAAAGACACCACAAAGTAAATTCCCATGTAGGTATACAATTTAAATGTGAAAACCCCACTCTTGCAGAAGTTGAGAGCAAACTGAGTCAAAAATAAAACATTTAAATACATGAGAAACCGAAGATCGAAAATATAAAAGTAGAAATTGAAAACGAACTAAGCGTAGAAGCAAATAAAAGAAATACGTACTACACCAACCCTTTATTGCGTCTGTTATGGAAGACATCCTTCTATCTAGCTAAAAGTGGGACAAGATACCATCCAACAAACAAATGCTTATAGATAGTTGGGCTTTGGAGCACCTACTTCTCGCCTGTTGCGGCATGGTAGAACCGCTCGAATCAGGGACGCTTTAAATGGGCCACCCAAATTTGAAGGGGTTGGTTTGCTTCGTTTCTTTTTTTGTCCATTTTTTATTATCTTTCAGAATATTAGAAATATGAATATCTTTAAAATTACTTTACTAATTTTTCAAAAAAAAATTGACTGCGCAATAAAAAAGTTCACATAACGTAAATAATTCTTCATATACTTTGTAAATAATATTCATTTAATAAAAAACACTTCATGATATACTAGAAATGTACACACGTTTCAAGTGTATGTTTGTGACATTTTTTGAAAAAAAATATGCATCATGATACATTTCTCCCATATTTTAGAAAAATACTTTGCACCATTCAAATAAAGTTTGTGACATTTGAAAGATGCTCATAACACTTAAAAAATGTCACACATGTTTTGAAATAATCATGGCATAAGATGTTCTCCTCCTTCTGCCAATTATGAAGCTTCTAAGTGACAATCAAATAGGTTTTGTCAGAAAAATTGGGTTTGAGAGCTTCTTGTCCATGGAATATTTTGAGGTAAATAGGGGTGATATGCTATGGTTGGCTCATAAAGGCTCCTGAATTTGAAGGAAGCATATCAATTCGAGTGAGACTGCTTGTGAAATTTTTACTTGGAATCCCTACTAGTCCAATTCAAGTTGTGGAGGGTCTCGATGTAGATGATGCTCTCAATTATCCGCTCATAATAGTATGAGAGGGAAGAATGCGAGAATGGTTTCATTTTTTACATTTTCGAGAACATTGTTTTAGAACTGTCATAAACATATTTTGAAATGCTTCAATAAACGGTCTATGCTATGGTTGGTTGATAATTTCAACTGTGACACTAAGGCTCTTGAATTTGAAGGAAGCATGTCAATTCGAGTGAGGCCGCTTGTGAAGTATTTCCTTGGAATCCCTTAATTTCCAATTCAGGTTGTGGAGGGTCTCCATGTAGATGGCGCTCTATATTATCTCTTCATAAGAAGAGGAAAGGGAAGAATGCAAACATGATATGGTGTCACGAACACTGTTTTAGAAAATGTCATGAATATAGTTTGAAATTTGTTAATATTTTTTAAGTTTCATGGTATTTTTTTTAAATGTATGGAGATTTTCTAAACAGCATGAACAAACTTTCACAATACAAGAATATCTTTTTAGTGCATGATGAACATTTTTTAAAAACAACGTAAAGTAAATTCCCATGTAGATATACATTTTAAATGTGAAACCACCACTCTCGCATAAGCTGGGAGAAAACTGATGAAATTTTTTGAACATTTTAATACATGAGAAATTGTAAACCCAAAATGTAAATATAGAAATAAAAAACGAACCAAGCGTAGAAGCAAATAAAAGAAGACGCTACTGGACCAACCCTGTATAGCGTCTGTTGTGGGGATCCTTCTATCTCGCTAAAAGCAAGACATAGACCAAAAAATCCAAAGGTGAGCATGGTTCTACACGCACCCTTGTGAATAGTAAATTCGAAAAAATACTAGAAAAATTAAACCAATCTGAAATTTTGGAGTATGAAACTTAGTCGAGCATTTTACGCATGTGTGAAGTTTCGTGATGTATTGACACCCATGGTATTCTTCGTGAAGAAAATACAATGGGGACCATACTATTCATCAATAGTGTTTTCTAATATAGCTTTGATTTTGTCACTTTTTCCTAGATTACCACGGATGTGATTTCTTCGCGAAACTACATACGCAAGTATAGTGGTTGACTATGTACTCCCTCCGGTCCATTTTAGTTCGCATATAAGATTTGTCTGAAGTCAAACCTCATAAACTTTGACCAAATTACAAAAACAAATACCAACATTCAGATTGTGAAATCAATTACATTAGATGCATCATGACTTTAGTTTTCACATTTATAAATTTAGCATTGTAGATGTTAATATTTTTTCATATAAAATTGGTCAAACTTGACGAAGTTTTACTTCAGACAATTCTTATATGCAGAGTAAAAAGGACCGGAGGGAGTATATTACAAAAAAACATTTTTTGAATTTACTATTCATAAGGGGTGTGCATTGAACCATATTCACCGAATCCGCTTCCGACATAGACCCTTCAATAAACAAATGCTAACAGATAGTTAGGCTTAGGAGCACCTATATCTTGCCTGGTGCGAGATGGTTGAACCGCTCGAATTAGGGAGCTCAAACGGGCCACCCAAGTTGGAAGCGGTTGGTTCGCTTCGTTTCTTTATTTTGTCTATTTTTATTATATTTTATTAATTTAACAAAATATTATAAATATAAATATACTTAAATTTACTTTTCTAAGTTTTCACAAAAAAATTGAATGCACAATAAAAGATTTCACATAATGTAAATTATTGTTCATGTAATTTGTAAATAATATTCATTTTATACAAAAAATTCTTCATCATGTTCTAGAAATGTACACGCATTTGAAGAGTATGTTTGTGACATTTTTTAAAAAATGTGTATGCATCATAAAATTTTGCCCGTGTAATTTTGGAAAAATGTTTCAAACCATTCAAATAAAGGTTATGACAATTAACAGATGCTCATAACACTTTAAAACATCACACTTTTGCTGAAATACTCATCGCAGTTTTTGAAAAATGCTACATCTGTGTTGAAAAAAAATGTCCATCTGCTTCTGCCAATTGTGAAGTTTCTAAATGACAAGCAAATAGGTTTCATTAGAAAAATTGGGTTTCAGAGCTTCTTCTCCATGGAATATTTTGAGGAAAATAAGGGTCGTAATCTATGGTTGGATCATAAAGGCTCTTGAATTTGCAATAGGCATATCAATACGAGTCAGCCCGCTTGTGAAGTTTTTCCTTGGAATCCCTTCAGGTCCAATCCAGGTTGTGGAGGGTGAAAGATCGTGGATGTCGCCTAGAGGGGGGTGAATAGGCGCTTTAAAATAATAACGGTTGAGGCTTGAACAAACGCGGAATAAACCTAGCGGTTAATTTGTCAAGCACAAAACCTACAACAATTAGGCTCACCTATGTGCACCAACAACTTATGCTAAGCAAGAAAAACTACTTAGGTGATAGCAAGATATATGACAAGAAACAATATGGCTATCACAAAGTAAAGTGCATAAGTAAAGAGCTCGGGTAAGAGATAACCGAGGCACGCGGAAACGACGTGTATCCCGAAGTTCACACCCTTGCGGATGCTAATCTCCGTTTGGAGCGGTGTGGAGGCACAATGCTCCCCAAGAAGCCACTAGGGCCACTGTAATCTCCTCACGCCCTCGCACAATGCAAGATGTCGTGATTCCACTAAGGGACCCTTGAGGGCGGTCACCGAACCCGTACAAATGGCAACCCTTGGGGGCAGTCACCTAACCCGTACACTTTGGCAACCCTTGGGGGCGGTCACCGGTACCCGTCAAATTGCTCGGGGCGATCTCCACAACCTAATTGGAGACCCCGACGCTTGCCCGGAGCTTTACACATAATGATTGAGCTCCGAACACCACCAACCGTCTAGGGCGCCCAAGCACCCAAGAGGAACAAGCTCAAGGGCACCAAGCACCCAAGAGTAATAAGCTTCTCAAACTTCACTTCCACGTATCACCGTGGAGAACTCAAACCGATGCACCAAATGCAATGGCAAGGGCACACGGAGTGCCCAAGTCCTTCTCTCCCAAATCCCACCAAAGCAACTAATGCTAGGGAGGAAAATGAGAGGAAGAACGAAAGAAGAACACGAAGAACTCCAAGATCTAGATCCAAGGGGTTCCCCTCACTTAGAGGAGAAAGTGATTGGTGGAAACGTGGATCTAGATCTCCTCTCTCTTTTCCCTCAAAACCTAGCAAGAATCTATGGAGGGATTGAGAGTTAGCAAGCTCAAAGAAGGTCAACAATGGGGGAAGAACACGAGCTCAAAGGATAAGGTTCAATGGGGAAGAAGACCCCCTTTTATAGGACCTCCCGAATCCAACCGTTATGTGCTCAGGTCGTGCACAAGCGGTACTACCGCTTGGAGGAGCGGTACTACCGCTTAGCACGCTCAAAACAGCCCAATCGAGAGAGAAAACACGAGTTTTTGGTCCGGGGCGGTACTACCGCTTAGGAGCCACGGTAGTACTGCTCTGGAGCGGTACTACCGCTCAGGAGCCGCGGTAGTACCGCTCTAGAGCGGTAGTAAAAAATTACATCTGCTCTAGTCGCGGTAGTACCGCTGCAGCCTTCACCAAAACAGCCACAACTTTTGCAAACGGACTCCGAATTCAACGAAACCAAGTTTGTTGGAAAGCTAACGACAAGGGCTAACACAATCTTGATAGAAATACCAATAATAAGCAAATGAGAAAAGGCCCAAAAGAAAATGGTGAGAACCCTTCCTCTGAGAAGACCGGTAAAACCTCCAACACCGAAAACATCATAGAAGACGCATGCAAACTCCGTTTTCGATGAACTCAAGCTTGTCATCAAGATGACCATAAGCTCTAAGACTCACAAAGAGAATCAAACAAGAACCAAGAAACATGATGCAAGGATGCAATGGTTTGAGCTCTCTATGAATGATACGATCAAGCAACTCATCGAGAGCCCCCCTTGATAGTACGGCAATCGATCCTATAACCCGGTCTCCCACAACTACCATGAGACCGGTAAAATAGAAAACCTATCAAGGGCAAACCTTTGCCTTGCACATGGTCCACTTGAGCTAGATGATGACGATCTTCACTCCCTCAAGTTGGACCACCTTTCTTGATTGTGTTGGCTCGATGAAGACTAGATGATTGCTCCCCATAGTCCACTATGGGTGAGCCACTCTTCGGCTCATCTTCACAAGTCCATTGACACCACAATGGATGGAAAGATTCAAGCACTTGATCTCTTCGTGATGCTCCACTTGAACTTGCACACGGCAATCTTGATGACGATCACCACTTGATTTCATCCTTTCCATGGGTTGTATGATATCTTCCTCTTGATGCAAGCCCATGGATACGTACCTAACCCCACATAGAACTCTCACATAGACCATGGGTTAGTACACAAAGTGCAATGGACAATGCTTACCATACCATGGGATCACTTGATCCCTCTCGGTACATCTTCTACACTTTGTGAGTTAATCAACTTGATTCACTATTGACTTAGTCTTGATCAACCTTGAATCTTTGCAACTCTCTTCATTTGGATGATGTATTGAAGGTAAACATGAATGATCACACAACCTTCTTCTTCAAGACATGCTTGCAATAAGCTCAACACCCGCATGACCAATCTTTGGATAATTCCTTAATAGCCCCTTGGTCAACTCATAAACTCCTTGAAACCAGCACATGGACTTCAAGAAAAGCCTATGGACAAATCCTTCAAATATAACTCAAGACAACCATTAGTCCATAGAGATTGTCATCAATTACCAAAACCAAACATGGGGGCACCGCATGTTCTTTCAATCTCCCCCATTTTGGTAATTGATGACAATAACTTTTAAGAGAGTTTATACAAGGAATTATGCATCACCATGCAATGCAACAACCAATGATGCATGAGAATGAGATGCAAATGCTTAGGAACCAAAACCAAAGCAAGGAGAAAACTCAGAAGACTTCTCCACAAAACTCTCTGAAACTCTTCCCCCATTGGCATCGATTGCCAAAATGGGTGAAAAGCTAAAAAGGCCAAAATAAAAGGTGTTCCTCCATAAATTGTGTATTTCTCAACAAGAGAGTGGAATGTAATACACATATCCAACTGCCAATACTTGGAGGAAGACAAACTATATTGAGGCCCAAAGATTGCAACAAAAAGATATGACACAAAGACATATTAAAGAGAGACACAAGCAATCAGAAGATACCAATTGAAACAAGCAATCAACGGATATCAATTGAACCAACTAGACCAATGATCCTACATGCCACAAGAATAAAGATATTATGATAAGCGCAAAGGACTGTTCTAAAGAAACTAGAGAAGCTCCCCATGATTTGTGCACACATAAGAATTTTTGTATTTGAATACAAAGTGCACAAAATAGGATCATAGCTCCCCCAGAATCAATAGAAACTCACATCCAGTGCAAGTGAGCATATGGGAAACAAAGCCTAGCACTTGCAACAAGCACATGGTTGAGCAACATGTAAAAGAGGCAACTTAAGAATAGGCTCAACCAAAATGATGTGTGTGAGTCATGGCGAAGCACTTGAGAAGACTAAAATTAGGATGAGCATTAAGCATCAACATAGTCTTGAAAGAATGAGGCACACGGTGCAAGGCCTATAATTCCCACACACAACTAGCAAATGGGTTCACAAGCTTACTAATAAGCATATAAAGAACTTATGCTTGTGACGACCTGTGGTGAAGATAGAAGATGAAAGCCTCATCAAGATGAGGGATGCCAATTAAGATGGCAAAAGCCTCGTAAAGATAAGCATGAGGAAAATAATCTTCACCACACAAGAGTGCATCAATATGCAATGATAGAGGACACACACTCAAGGCAAAAGCTTTCACGAAGCCTGCAAAGAAATAACATAAGAAAGACCAGGTGGGCGTGAAAGAAAGGATATCAACTAGAGATGTAATTTCTCTCAAGTGTATAAGGTTCTATGTA